>NC_051212.1:26005595-26125380 GCF_015220715.1 Pygocentrus nattereri
TGTAAAGCATTTGGTCTAATATTTGTTTCAAAGTTGATTCTAAGGCAAATATAAATATTCACATTAATACTTATGTATGTATTTTTGTTAAAAATTAAAAAAAACATTCTAAACATTATTTTTGAAATAAGTAGATTACATTTAGGACTTGAGTGAAATTTACTGTTACAGTATAGTGAGATGTTAAAATTGTAAAATGTACTGTTAGTACCACAATTTGTTATATTTATTTATTTATATATATTTTTATATATATATATATATATATATATATATATATATATATATATATACTTTTTACTACTCGGCTGTGATTTCAACAGAGCTATTTGATAGAAGTACAGTAGCTATGTCCAAAACCACAAACTTGTGACTCATGGTTTTCAATACAGCCAGTGTTTCTGAGTCATTTTGCAAACTATATAATAATGTTTACAGTTCCACATGATGTCTTCATTGTTATTACAAAATGTGGAAAATAAAATGAAATAAAATTAATAACCAAAAAGAAACCTTGTTCAACGAGTAGTTGTGTCCGAACTTTTAACTAGTAGTGAATATATTTATTTATTAGCATAAAATACACACACATACAAATACGTTTATATCAGCATATATGGATCTATATGTGAAATGTACGTTGTGATCTCCTGTGTAATGTGTTGCTGAACACAGTGATGACATGTAGATGTCCTGCTCTCTGTGTGTTTGTGTGCAGATGATGAAGACGAGGAGGATTTGAGCGGTCTTCACCCCGGCGCTCTGCTCTATCGTTCTGCAGCACTTCAGCACTTCCCTGTCATGGCCGATGCTCTGGCACATGGAGCTGACGTCAACTGGGTTAATGTAGCCGAGGACAGCAGAACACCACTCATACAGGCCGCTACCGTGGTGAGTGTGTGTGAGAGCTGTGTGTGTGTGTATTTGTGTGTTTTGTGGTGTCAGCATCATAAGCAGAGCAGAGAAAGCCACTTTGTATTTGTGTTGTAACAGGAAGTAGTACTGACGTTTGACCGGTGTGAATGTGTTTGTTTGTGCTGTTGGTGTCTGTGTACATACATTTTATGGGTTTGGTAACAAAATATTGCAGGTCTGAAATACTTATCTGTAATATATGTTAATCTAATGACATTACAAATGATTCTGTGCCATTTATTTTGGTCTGTTCAACATAAAAAGTTCATGTGATGTTAAAGTCAGCTGATGTTTTCAAATGGTACAGAAATTTAAAAAGGAAAAACCTGTTACAAAATGACAGTAGCTGTGTGTGAACGTGTGTGTATGTCAGCTATTGCTGATCATGTAGTTACTGTCAAAGGGGAAACATGTATCTCCAAAATAGTAATTTTACAGGAAAGGGCAAAAACATTAAACATCTGTAATTTTAATGCACGTTGGTGTAAAGAGGTTTTATTCCAAGTGATTTCTAAGCATTTTTATTGCGCCATTCATCATAAAATGTTGAAACGATGTAAATGACTGCTACCATGTTCAGATTATGAAAAAATGGAGATGCATAGCTTATTTCTTTTTATCCCCTTCATTTGGACAACAACAATATGGGGGCCTGTTCAGTGTCAAAAAATCATCACTATATAATATAATATAATTTTTTATTTTGATCAACCACCATACCCACCTGTTGTAATTGGTTGCCCTTTAATTGTGCCTCACTCAAAAAGTAGTCTGCTGAAACACTCTAATTACTTCAGCTTGAATGTGCAGGGCTAAACTGCTGTATGCCAAACATGGTTTGTGTTAAACTGCAGAAAAAGCTTAGAATTTTCCTCTGATAATGCTGCAGCAGAGACAGAGAAAATGTACCCTACTATGGACAAACAGCTAATTAATCCATTGTTCTACAGCATTTTTAACAGTGAAATGAAAAATATTCCATGTGTATATTATGTAACATTATTTAGCAAGCTGTGTAAATTTTAATTAGTCCTTTCTAGTTCTCTCAGTTCTTTCCCAACATTATTGATTATTGACTTTAAAGTATTTTCATTGGGTTTTTTTTGTCAGTTATTTTAGATACTCACCATATCACCCAGGCTTTAAGAAAGCAAGTGAGGGTCTTAATGTGTCTTCTGCTCTACAGAATTCCCTGGCAGCGTGCGAGTTCCTACTGCAGAATGGTGCTAATGTTAACCAGGCAGACTCTATTGGAAGAGGACCTTTACACCACGCTACTATACTGGGACATACAGGGTACATGCTGCAGTATAGTGGAATTCAAACGGACACATAAGAGCTGTAAAGTACACAGATCCCCCTGTTTGACCTATGTGTGTGTGTTGTGGCAGGCTGGTGTGTCTGTTTCTGAAGAGAGGAGCGGACTACAATGCCAAGGATATCCACCAAAAAGACCCGATCACCATAGCTGTAGATAGTGCCAACGCTGACATCGTTACACTGTGAGTGAGTGGGGAAAGTGAAAGATACAAAAGGGGCTGATTTGCCACACTTAAGCACACTGAGCCAGCCAGCATCCCCCAATATTGTAAAGGCCAGAGCACACTGATCCAGTAAGAACAAATAATACTAAATGTGGGAAGACTGGGATGTTCAGTTCATTCAGTGTTTTGAATTGTTCTTCCCCATTCTCATTGCTCTGGAATGTTCTCCCCATTTACATTACATCTATTTCTAAAGTGTTGCCAACGTTAGAATGTTGGTGTTTTGTTGTGTTTATGCCTTAATGCCTTAATCTTGCCATTTGGCTTTATGCCTGTTCCAATGTGACATGCCTAATAACTAGTGTGAACTGGGGAGAACCTTGTAGAATAATTTAAATGGAGGAGAACATTCTAGAACAGCATTTCGGTGTGTTGTTTGTCAGGTGCTCTGGCATGTAGGGGTTCCCTATTACAATATGGTTTATCACTGATCTGAAGTTTGCATTAGAGAGCAGCTTCTACCAAAGCGTGTTATTACAAGAAATAAGAGGGAACTGTTGAGAACCTACCCCGTGACCCTCATGGAGAAGTGGCTTAGAAAGTGTGTGTGTGTGTGTGTGTGTGTGTGTGTGTGTGTGTGTGTGTGTGTGGGTTGAGAACCTGACTGACAAGTATCTAATACCTTTTTTTCCACAGCCTTCGAATAGCCAAGATGAACAAAGAGATGCGAGAGATGGATGGCTTCGCCCAATCAGGTCACTCCGAGGGTTGTGTTGGTGGGGGTGGATCTGGGGATCTGATTGGTCAGACCAAGAAAAGCTTTCAGGCGCTTAAGCACCACCTTAGTGGTTGGACCTTGGGGGGACAGAACGAATAGTTCAGAGTAACAGGCAACTAAGTAGACTTTACTGAAAATGTGCAATATGATAAAAAAATATATATAAACCCACAAACACTTCAACAGAGGAAGCTCCAGTGAGTCAGAATAGGCATTATTTGTACTGCCATTGTTTAAAGTAATGTAGTGTAATGTAAAATAATGTAAAGTGTATTGTTATGTATATTTTAATATCTTGTACATATGTACATAAGTGATATATGTGGTTAAATTCTAGTAGAATAGAGAGAGACTTTTGGGATCTCTGGTGTCCAATAGTATCACAGATTGAGGGCGGGAAAAAAAAAGTTAAGCTTTTTTTTTTTGGGTTATCAGTCACTTCACTTAGGTACATTTTGGCCTTCATGGGGAGTTTACTTTTACCAGCTGGTTCAGAATTTTCAAATTCAAGAGCATTTGCTCTGTGGTTGTGGAGTATGTGTAATATTTATAGTATAATTAGCGCTTATTCTGTGTCAGTTTTGCTGACTTTCTGTGCTCTTGTCTTTTGCATCAGTTGTTCACTGAGGAGCTTCATTATGGCAGCTTGTTCCTATATCAATGTCTCTCTGTCTATGTCGCTGATTGTGGGTATATGTGTGTTTTGTGTGTCCTGAGATGGACGGCCAAGTGTCCACTGCTTGCAGTGTGTCGTCTGCACTGCGTGTCACAGGTAATCGATCTGGCAAGCTGCCTTGCCTTCACTTCCTTTTCCTCATCTCCTCTTAGCTGATGTGTAAAAGCAAGACTAACACTTCTACCCACAGTCTAAACGTTTCCACTCACATTTTGTACCACCCACAGCGTCTTTAGTCTGTCATGCATTCCAGTGTTTTAGGAGAAAAGGAAAAGGAACATTTAATGTGCTGTTGCAGTGCTTGGGTGCAAATCCTTGCTTTTACTTACAAAGTTTTTCTGACACTAATATTGCTGAAAATACAAAATATTCCTTTCATTCTGCTTTTCTGAACTTTTTTAACCCTTCAGTCTTTCATGGAATGGAAAATTTCACTGACTGACTGTTTGTGGTTGTGTATACTGTGTAAAGTCAGAGACCACTCTTCATGTATTTAATTTCTAGTCAAAGGAGCTATTATGTGCAAGTAATTAATTTGTAAATATCTGGAAGAAAATCATAAAATATACATATTACATAGGAAAATCTAACACTTAAGTATTTACTGTTCTCACCTTTGCTTTTATTACAGCTTCCATTCCTTTCAGGAGACTTCTGCAGGGATATTTTTGACTCTTGCAAAGTTCAATTTTAGACGTTGGTTGCTTTTTCGGGTTCTCAAAATACAAGTAATTTCAAAGACATTTAGTAATGATGAGGTCTGGACTTTGGGGTGGTCAGCCAAATGTTCTGAGAACACCAGTAGCTTCTTAGTATGATTTTGCAAATTCTGTCTTTCCTTTTCTCTGTAACAGCTTCTTGACAGCTACACTTTGTTTCAGACTCCAAGCGTTCAGTTGTCTTCTAACAGTAGAAGAAAGGAAACAGCTATGGATATTTTCAGATCTGAAGCAACAGTGGGACTTGACTTTTATCCTCTCTCTCATAGATGAAAGATTTAAGTACTGGTTATCTGATGGTGACCGGTTTGGTGGTCTACCAGTTCTTGCATGATTGTTGGGGTCCTACTTTCTCCGTATCTTTACAGTTTTTGAACTCTGGTTTTGGAAATTACTTTTACTTTTTCTTTTTCCTTATTTTCTGCTTTCTACTTCCTTATCAAAGTGGATGGTTTTATATCTGTCTTCAGAAAAAGAGAGGTGCTTTCTGACTTTTGCACAGTACTGTATATTGTTCTATTTGTGTCTGTATTTGTGTCTAAATGTGTGCATGTCATTACAAGAAGATAAGCAGATGTTTTTTTTTTTTTTTGTTGTTGTTTTTTTTAATAATCCTTAATTGTGTATATTAATAGAATGCTTTACACGGGAGATTTACAAATGGGATGGAAGGAATCAAGTGTGTGATACACAATGCACACATTAGATTTGGTGTAATGAGAAACTGAGGTGTGCACTGGTTAAAGTGTCTAGTGCATTAGAACTCACTTAATAACTAATTTATTATGCCTATTTAACTTTCAGATTAGATTGCTTAGGAAAGAGATGGAGAAATTATGTTTGGTATATTTGTCTATTAGAAATGTTGTTTTGTGCCACGTCAGAATGAAACTAAATGTAACCCTGCCCATCTCTCTCCTTATAACACCCCCCCCCCCACCCCCCCTTCACCTCCACCTTTCTCTGTCCCTGCCTCCTTCACTCTCTCTCTTTCTGCAGGTGATGAGACATACCATGATATCTTTAGGGATTTCTCCCAAATGGCCTCCCACAACCCAGAGAAGCTGAAACGTCGCAGTGCTGACATTAAAATCCCATAACCACCAGATGGCACTGCTGCCACTGCTACCATGTTCTGAGCACATAGACATGGGCAGAAAAATTCTTGTTTACTTCATAATTGATCTATTCATGCTCCGCCCACAGATGTGTTCTTTAATAAATCCTGTTGTAAAACAAAAATCCCATTTTACCTGATAAAAAGCTGGAGCACTCAACACTGTTTTGTCAAAGAACCTAAATTAGGAGTTTTTCATGTGAAATTTTATTTATTTAATTTTTTTTTACGTGTGGAAAGTAACACGTTTAGGGTAGTTTTTGTGTAATCAGGCCAATGTTTGCATGGTGGCAAAGTTGTTCTTCTGCTACAGCAGCTCTGTAGTGTAACATTTTGAACTGGAAACTTTAGCATTGTAGCAGCTGTAAACATAGTGCGCTTCAGTTTCTCATCAGGGTCAGTGGGGCTTTTGCCCATGTTCTGTGAAGCCTGTCTAACCTCACAGCACTCGCTATGAAAGAACATATTTATAGGTGGAGCACAGATACGTCAACTGTCTTACTTATTTTACTGTGTCATTGCGTGGCTGGCCATGATGCCAGAAGAGAAAACGTAATTGTGAAATGCATGCTGCTGTAAAGTCAGCGCGTTGTTATCAGCTGCAGTTTGTAGTCAGCCTGGATCTTTGAGCCGGAGTCCCACTAGGGTGTAGTGATCCGCTGATTCCATAGATACGCAGTAGAGCTGCCATTAAACTGCAACCGTTTGTCCTGTTGCTCTGCAAACACCAGCATTCTCTTAACTCACATTGGTACTGAGGAGGGCTCTGGATTCATGAAATCAAGCCTTTGGTGTCCAGTCAAATTGAACTGATCATGGTTCTATTTCACAATCCAATATTCTTTTATTACAGCAATACCATGAATGTGTATTTTATGTTTTAACCTCGAGACTGAATTAAATTTCAGTGTGAACAATTTAGTTACGCCAGTGCTTTTATTTCTCCCTCTGAAACAGTGTTAGTTTATCTTGTCCATCTTTAACAGCAGCTGGATGTTGTTGAATTCCTGTTTTTTCTGTTCCATTTTGTGACCAAACTTAGAATTCTGTGTTTAAAATTTCTTTTCTTTTTCCTGTTACATAAACATTGTGTTTTGTAAGCATGTCTGTAACAGCCATAATCTGTTTATTGCAAAATCTCATATGTAGGCTTATTTAGCTAATATAAGGGCAATTTAATAGTGATGTTTTTAGTATACTTGTACTTGGCTTGTCTCATGAATTAATTTAATGAGCAACATTTGCTTAAAAATGTTGATGGATTTAGTCATAGTATCAGCCCTTGTCCATCCTCCTGCAGAGTCCATGGGGTCTTTTTAACCTGTGCTTCAAATTTATAGGGTCCTATAATAAGTCATTATTGTTAATGTCTTCATTGGTGTTTCCATACAGTAAGCAGCATTGTCAACTCACACAATAAACACACCTCTTGATGACATGCAATTACTTCTCGTATATGTTTTTGTTTACTTCGTGTTGAGAGAGAAATTATCTTACACTTTTATGTATGATGGAGCAATAAGCTCAAAGGCAGTGCATTATTATTAAGGGGTGTTAGTAGGCACCATTAGTGGCATTGCTTTTATACAACAGCCACAATACAACATGATAAAATACCAATATTTTAATTGAATAAAAAACACTAGTTGGTTAGCAGTAGGCTATGGTTGCCAACTTACATAATGTTCAAAATTATGTTTTAAATAACAAGGCACATCCATCCATCCATCCATCCATCATCTTCCGCTTCTCCGGGGTTCGGGTCGCGGGGGCAGCATCCTGAGCAATGAAGCCCAGACCTCCCTTTCCCCAGCCACCTCCACTAGCTCCCCGGGAGGGATTCCGAGGCGCTCCCAGGCCAGCTGGGCGACACAGTCACGCCAGCGTGTCCTGGGTCTTCCCCGGGGTCTCCTCCCCGGTGGACTTGCCTGTGACACCTCCCAAGGGAGGCGTCCAGGAGGCATCCTAACAAGATGCCCGAACCACCTCAACTGGCTCCTCTCGACGTGAAGAAGCAGCGGCTCTACTCCGAGTCCCTCTCGGATGACCGAACTTCTCACCCTATCTCTAAGGGAGAGTCCAGCCACCCTGCGGAGGAAACTCATTTCAGCCGCTTGTATTCGCGATCTCGTTCTTTCGGTCATTACCCAAAGCTCATGACCATAGGTGAGGGTGGGAACATAGATCGACCAGTAAATCGAGAGCCTTGCCTTATGGCTCAGCTCTTTCTTTACCACAACAGACCGGTAAAGAGCCCGCATCACTGCTGACCCAGCACCAATCCGCCTGTCAATCTCCCGCTCCCTTGTACCATCACTCGTGAACAAGACCCCGAGATACTTAAACTCCTCCACTTGAGGCAAGAGCTCATCCCCGACCCAGAGAGGGCTCTCCACCCTTTCCCGCGTGAGAACCATGGCCTCGGATTTGGAGGTACTGATCCTCATCCCGGCCGCTTCACACTCGGCTGCAAACTGATCCAGTGAAAGCTGAAGTTCACGGCCTGATGTCCCCAATAGGACCACATCATCTGCGAACAGCAGCGATGTGACCCTGAGGTCACCAAACCGGACACCCTCCATCCCCTGACTGCGCCTAGAAATTCTATCCATAAAAATTATGAATAGAATCGGTGACAAAGGGCAGCCCTGACGGAGTCCAACTCTCACTGGGAAAAAGTCTGACTTACTGCCGGCCATGCGAACCAAGCTCCTGCTTTGTTTGTACAGGGCCTGAATGGCTCGTAGCAAAGAGCCATGTACCCCGTACTCCCGAAGCACCTCCCACAGAATACCCCGGGGAACACAGTCGAATGCCTTCTCCAAATCCACAAAGCACATGTGGACTGGTTGGGCAAACTCCCATGAACCCTCGAGAATCCTGGAGAGGGTAAAGAGTTGGTCCAGTGTTCCACGACCAGGGCGGAACCCGCACTGCTCCTCCTGGATCCGAGGTTCGACTATAAGCCGGACTCTCTTCTCCAGTACCCTTGCATAGACCTTACCAGGGAGGCTGAGGAGTGTGATTCCCCTGTAATTGGAACACACCCTCCGGTCCCCCTTTTTAAAAAGAGGCACCACCACCCCAGTCTGCCAATCAAGTGGCACCACCCCCGATGTCCACGCAATGTTGAAAAGGCGTGTCAGCCAAGACAGCCCCACAAAATCCAGAGCCTTGAGGAACTCGGGACGGATCTCATCCACCCCTGCAGCCCTGCCGCCAAGGAGCTTTTTAACTACCTTAGCGACTTCGGCCTCAGTAATGGACAAGCCTATTCCCGTGTCCCCAGACTCTGCCTCCTCACTGGAGAACGTGTCGGTGGGATTGAGAAGGTCCTCAAAGTATTCCTTCCACCGCCCAATGACGTCTTCAGTCGAAGTCAGCAGCACACCATCTCCACTATATACAGTGCTAGTGGCACACTGCTTTCCCCTTCTGAGTCGCCTGACGGTTTGCCAGAATCTTTTCGGAGCCGACTTAAAGTCACTTTCCAAGGCCTCACCGAACTCTTCCCACACCCGGGTTTTTGCCTTGGCAACGACTGAAGCCGCAGATCGCTTGGCCTGTCGATACCTGCCAGCTGCCTCTGGTGTCCTACAGGCCAACCATGTCCGGTAGGACTCCTTCTTCAGCTTGACGGCATCTCTCACCTGGGGTGTCCACCACCGGGTTCGAGGATTACCGCCCCGACAGGCACCAACGACCTTGCGACCACAGCTACAGTCAGCCGCTTCAACAATGGAGGAGCAGAACATGGCCCATTCTGAGTCAATGTCCCCCACCTCCCCCGATATCTGGTCAAAGTTCTGACGGAGGTGTGAGTTGAAGATCAATCTGACAGGTTCTTCTGCCAGACGTTCCCAGCAAACCCTCACTATACGTTTGGGTTTGCCTGGTCTGACTGGCATCTTCCCCCACCACCTGATCCAACTCACCACCAGGTGGTGATCAGTTGACAGCTCAGCTCCTCTCTTTACCCGAGTGTCCAGTACACATGGCCGCAAGTCCGCTGACACGACTACAAAGTCAATCATTGAACTGCGGCCTAGGGTGTCCTGGTGCCATGTGCACTTATGGACATCCTTGTGTTCAAACATGGTGTTCGTTATGGACAAACTGTGGTTTGCACAGAAGTCCAAAAACTGAACACCACTCGGGTTCAGATCAGAGAGGCCATTCCTCCCAATCACACCCCTCCAGGTCTTACTGTCATTGCCCACGTGAGCGTTGAAGTCCCCCAGTAGGACAATCGAGTCTCCAGGAGGAGCACTTTCAAGCACCCCTTCCAAGGACTCTATGAAGGCTGGGTATTCTGAACTGCTGTTTGGTGCATAAGCACAGACAACAGTCAGGACCCGTTCCCCAACCCGAAGGCGTAGGGAAGCTACCCTCTCGTCCACCGGGGAAAACTCCAACATACAGGCGCCGAGTCGAGGGGCTATGAGAAAGCCCACACCTGCCCGCCGCCTCTCACCATGGGCAACTCCAGAAAAGAAAAAAGTCCAGCCCCTCTCAAGGAGATTGGACCCAGAGCCCAAGCTGTGTGTTGAGGTGAGCCCGACTATATCTAGTCGGTATCTCTCAACCTCGCGCACCAACTCAGGCTCCTTCCCCGCCAGTGAGGTAACGTTCCAAGTTCCAAAAGCCAGTTTCAGCAACCGAGGATCAGAACGCCAAGGCCCACGCCTTCGGACACTGCCCGATCCACAATGCACCGCACCCCTACTACTGCCCCTCCCATCGGTGGTGGGTCGATGGGAGGGGGGACTCATGTAGCTCCTTCGGGCTGGGCCCGGCCGGGCACCATGAGTGAATGCCCGGCCACCAGACGCTCGCTGGCGAGCCCCTCCCCCAGGCCTGGCTCCAGGGTGGGGCCCCGGTAACCCTGATCCGGGCAGGGTACACGAGTCCTGCTTTGTTGTCCTCATAGGGGTGGTTATGGATCACACTTTGTCTGGCCTGTCATCTAGGACCAGTTTGCCATGGGAGACCCTACCAGGAGCTTTTGCTCCAGACAACATAGCTCCTAGGGTCCTTCAAGCACACAAACCTCTCCACCACGATAAGGTGGTGATCCATGGAGAGGTAACAAGGCACAGTAATACAGAATTCAACTGATGTGTACATTAGTTATACTGTTATTTGCATGCATAGCCATTATTTTACAGCAGCTTCAAATGTATTCAGCCAATCAAATTTTAGAACCAAAACGCTGTAACTTATTTTATCCCTTGCATATACACCACATTCAATCATCTTAACAAGAGAAATACAGAGAAATAAATTTTATTCAATTTATAAATATACACTTCAGTAATTAAACTTGGAACATAATAATCACATGTATTTGTGTGTAGTCATTTTCCTGGAAAGATCCAGGCATTTCAGCAAAATGGGGTCAGAACCTCAGGCTCATGATGCCAGAGAGAAAAGAACAGGCAGAGTCAGCTACTCCCAAACCTCAGCTGAACTCCACTCCACCTTCTGTTTTGGAAATATTTGTTTAAGAAATTAGCTTCACAAAAGGATATGATATTAATCCTTTGGGTCTCTGACTCATCTTGTAATTCAATATCTAAGTATTGTATACCGGTCTAAATTTATGTCACAAGTTATAAAAGTGAAAAAAAAAACATACAATTCAAGTGATAAATATATTAAAGCTATCAAATAAGAAAAAATATAAATATAAATGCACTCTTGCTTGGTATGATGATCAGTTTTTTTACAGACAAGATATTTTATGATCACTACAGTAATCTTTATCAACAGCAGCTTTATGGGTCTTTTTGTAAAGGCCCATGGTTCTTCTGTGTCAGATATAGAGATTAGAGTTTTAAACTTTCCTCTTGTGTGAATGTGAGGGCTGGCAATAGCGAGGCTGCCAGCCACTGCAGATTAAGGCTCATATATTTTGCGTTAAGACCAGAGTTCAAAGCAAATCAAGTTTTCTTTTAAAGCACTACCTCTGGTATGCTCACAACAAACTAAAGAAACTGCAGAACTCACAGCTGGTTGCTCAGGTTTTCTGACCTCCAGGCCTTCTGAATATTTCAGTGGCTCACACACAACAAGAAATCACTTGGTATGCTGTACACCAAAATCCACAGGAATGAAACATCCCAGGGTATCTTTCAAATAGATTACTTTTAAATGTGATTTAGAATGTAAACCCTTAAATTACCAATAACCCTTTAAATCAATGGGCCTCATCTCACTAACTGTTCTAACAAATAAAAAACCTTGTAGGAAGATTTTGGTGAATGAGGCCCAATAATCTTTGTTTCAGTAAGAGCATGGCCAAATGACAGTCTCTAATGAACACTACTGATAAACCTTAAGTTAAATAAATAACTTAATCAATCTTAAGTGGGTCGAACAGACTAACTGCTGGGCAATTCAGAACATAAGAACAGCTTAAGAATGTCACCAAATAATGAACCCGTCCCTTCACTGGCCTTTGAATAAAACACCTATTTCCTTGTAAAGGTTATGCCCATTCATAAGCAACAGCAGTATTTCTAGGAATTGTCACAGTGGCAAACAGGTTAACAGGTGCTAACTAACCAATATCAATATTTAAAATCTTCACAACAGAGACTAGTGTCAAACTTAGACAACACTGTCTCTATACTAACACTAGAAACACAAACACTAGAATTCATGTCCGAGACAAAAAACAAAACATAAAAAACACAATAACATCAGCACTGGTTTCCTAACAAGAAACAGAAAAACAGTAAAAACTGTAAAAACAATCATACTGACTTCACAAATAAAGTATTAAACTAAAACATGCATTAAGCATGTTTTAAGGCATGTTAGTGCAGATTCTGTCAGTGAGAGGTAAAAGTATGAGAAAGGTATCATTACCACTGTGTCATCTGAATGGGCATCTGCTAATGCCAAAAGGGTAAAGGTCAGAATGTTTTTCAGAATGTTTACAAGTTTAATAGTTCTGACCAAGCGTGCCTTTAAGATAAGCAGCATTTTCAATTATCAAGTACAAAAAGAATATTTTCTATGTGAAAATGAATGTAAATGAATGCTATGGCATTGCATCTGCCTGCTATTCAGCTTGTGCTCCCGGTCATAAAAAGGGTATAATTGCGTACTATAAATCAGTTTTGAATGTGCGCTACCTCCACTTTCCAAGAGGAAAGGGACATATTTGTACCACTTTAGAACTTCTATTTTAAAATCAAATGTCTAGAATTAACATGGGGCATATGGAGCCCATGCAACTTAAATATGTTGGACACTGCTACAAAATGGCATAACCCCAAAATAGTGCACTATACAGTGAACCGGACACCACCTGGACACAGCTTTGGAATCCTGATCCTTTGTTAAGGCTACTTTTATGGTAATGGTGGAAGCCATAGCATCAGTAAGATGTGAAAAGAAACAGTACCCTGTATATTAATGGTATGTCAGCTTCTATTGCTTCTGCGTGTCTGTATTAGCCAACAGAAATATTTTGCCTGCAATAACTAGAATTTCACCCTTTCACTCTAAAAATCAACATTAAAACTTAAATTAAAAAAAATAACAGTACAGAATCAATATAGACTGTCAGAACCTTATCAACGACTGAAAGTAGCAAATACACAGTGCATGTTTAAGCCTACCTAAAACAGGTTGACTGTGATGATGGTTTCTTCTGTCAGGGTTACTATCATTGCCTGTTCTTGCTATTGTGACCTCTCTCGAAACACAGCACTGAAATTTTTCACACTAAAAACTTGTAGTTTAAAATTAGCAGTCAGTCAGTTTCTGTGTCAAACACATGCTCCCTCAGCCTCTGTCCTGTCTGCGGTGAGAGGTACGTGTTCTGCTTCTGAACCTGGTTCTGTTGTGTGATTGTGATATGAGGCTTTCTCTGAATCTCTGTCGGAGTAACGTACATCCTCCAGAGCGTGTAACTTCTCGTGTTCACAGTCCGCAGAGAATGTCTGTTTAAGCAGCCCATCTTCAGTGCACTCATTTTTAGCCTTTTTCTTTGGTGATGGGGGTGGAGGGTTTGTGCAGGAAAAGAAATGTGGAAGGGTCGCTGTTATTAAGGTGCCCAAGATGAGGAACCCGCCAGCTACCACAAAAGAGCTAGTGTAATTGCCTGTGAGGTCCCTCAACCAGCCTGAGAGGAAAGAGAGAAAAATGATAAGAATAAACACAAATATAACAGTATAATGTTGCACTCTTACACTTAATTCTACTTGAAGGCTGACCAACCTCATTTAGTTCTAATTCTAGGTAACAGTAGCTGACCTGAATCTGATGACCTGTGAGATCTGCTGGTTTGGTAAGCTTCTACCAAATCTGAAAATATAATTTGGTCCAAGAACCACTGAGAGACTTATATACCAACAGCACCTTAAAATCAACTCTATAACTGACAGGAGGCCATTGACAGAGATTAGTCCAGCCTGCTGGTGACAAAGGCGTGCACAAGTTTCTGCAGGTCATGTTTCAACATGAATGCTCTGAAGTAGCTATGTTCTTGAATGATAAAAAAGCTGTTTTATTATGGCTACTGAAATTTAGGTCAGAGTCCCTTATCACTCCTAGATTTGAACTGTTTTTCACTCCTAGATTTTGAAGTGTTTTTTCTCTATTTTTTTAATTAAATGTAATATATTGGGGGAAAAACATACATTTTAAAATGTGCCATAACTCTTGCATAGGTCACTATTTATGTTTTATTTTTTTACTTTTTTGTTTTATTTTTATGAATAAATATCACGCTTCTGGGTTCTCCTCCCTTGCTTAACACGCTCCAGGACTCCATTTCCCAGAATCCCTATCATCATGACGTCATGATGATCATGATGATCCTGTTTTTTTCTCCTCATTGCGAGGTATTGCCACTCTGCTGGTTTGCTGAGCAGTTCTCTTCTGACTTCATGACTAGTGTACTTTTGCCTGTCTTTGGATTCTGATTTTGGATTTGGCCTGACTCTGTCCTTCCTCCCAAGTGTTCTCTCATTAAACCAACTTTTGTTTTTAAGATCTGCGAGCGTCTTTCTGTGCCTGTTCAGCGTTACGATAAAAATCAGCAAATAAACAACAATTATGCACTGAAATGTAACCCAAACCTTTGCAAATTACTGTGAACAGCTTTTTTCCTTTCAAAGGTTTTGCTTCAGCTGATGTACTTGACTTTGGTGCTTGTGGTTTTGATACTTACAGGCTTTGAGCTGCTCTTGCACATATAAAGTGCTATATAAAAAAGCTTATTCTTTTTTTGTAGTCAGAGAGGGCTGAAATCTGCTACATCACTTTAAGATGAACCATTAGCACCTCTAAGATGCCTTTTTATATGTGATTCTAATTGCTCATCATTTAGGTAAGTCTCTGCTGGATCATTCCTGAGGCTGTCATGCTTATTAGATTAAAAAACCCTAATCTAATGAAAGCACCTGTTTATATACACAGTGTTTTTTTATCTACTTTTTTTAAAAGGCTTTTTAGTTTATCCTTTTCCAATAGAGTATTTTGGAATCTTTGAAAGACTATGCGTGGCCTGCTATGTTTAAGTCTACTTAATTTGTTTGGCCTTTTTTAAAAACCTTGGTCGCTCAATTATTTATCAAATAATCAGCAGATTACTCAGCTACTAATATAATATAGTTATTAATTACAAACAATATAGTTACTAATATAATATAGTTATTAGTATATAATATAATTATATACTAATATAATTGATAGCAACAGCCCAAATCATGTCACAGCACAGACCAAGTGACTTCAGGTCTGTTAGTTTTCTATTAACTGAGAAGTTAAGCGAGGTCATACATGATTGATCTGATCTTTAATCTAATCATCTAGTGCAAAGACTAGCTATGGATACTTAGTTATAAACCTGCACCAGCCAAGCCTAACATCATAGCAAAGCTGCTGGATGTCAGACATACAAACCCTCAGAGAAATTAATGTTAAAGCTGATTATCTCAGGTCCACAAGGCTGTAAAAGATTTCTGAATCTAAGTGCACTTAGTGAAGCCTGTATCAGTGAGGGCTAAACAGGGGTGTCTTACCCAGCATTCTTTTCTATACAGGTTAGACTACACTAGTTACAGGACATGCTTTATTCATTTACTGTCATTGAGCTGTGTTATGCTTATCTATATTGTTATGCTTATCTATATCAACATTGTCAGAGTTTGTCCCAAATGCACATTTTTAAGCCCAGTGCCCTCAAGAACTCTTGGTTCATATGTTGTTGAGGCTACCAAAAGGCTGACTTTGAGGAGGACTGCAGGGCTTAAGTTTGGGACAGGGCCCAGAAGCTACTTGCGACCTAACAGCTCTAATTTCTGGAGAATCTTCTTTCCTTTAAATATGGAGTTACAAGCCAGGTCCATGAGGTGCTCGGTGTATTGAAAAAGAAATGGAATAATGACTATGCTAATTTCTTACCTGAAAATGGTGCTCCCAGAAGGCCTCCCACACTCTCTATAAGCTGCAGAAGGCCAAGAGCTCCAAGCATGCACTCCATCCCTACAATCTGCGGCACAACTGCAAACACTAGTGGCGTCAGGGCCCCGGCACAGAACCCATACGCAAGGCTGACCGCCAACAGCCCCACATAGTTTCCTCCCAGAGAACACAGTGGCAACAACAGGAGAAAGACGCCTACTAATCCCGTCCAGGTGGTCAGCAAGTGGACCGTCCGAATGCGTTGCAGGTCCGAGGCCCAGCCTGATATCACACGTCCCAGAATGTCTGTCATGCCTGTAGCAGAAATGACGAAGGCAGCCTGGTACTCGCTGAAGCCAACGAGGCGGCTGTGGGCCACCAGGTGGACATAAGGAATAAAATAGCCAGCGTTGAAGAAGGTGACGGCCAGGCAGTAGGTGAGGAAGCCTCGGTGTGAGAGCAGCGACAGTTCAAAATAATCACAGACACGGGAAAAAAAAGAGCCACAACCACTGGACTTAGAGGAACTTTCAGCCTATAAAAGAAAAAAGAAGGCAGTGAGAAAGAGGCAGAAGGAGAGAGCTTCCTAAATGTGTATGTATCCTGAACACACTGTCACTTACATATGCAGCAAATGGTTACTTTCTTTTTTTTATTTGTCAATTTGCTCTGCATAACACTACAGAGAGATATGCAACAGATTCACCTAAGAACTAAGATTTTATTATTACTTATTTCATTATAATTGTATTATTATAAATAACACTCCTTTTGCCAAAACTCTTCACTTTATGGGAACATCCCTCATATACAGAATAACTATAAGACCAAATTCCCAAAATTTTCCATAACTTTTCATAGACCAACTATGAGATTCCATGACCATTTTCATGACTTTTACCATAAGTATATAGTGCTAATGTTTTGTACAGGCTGCTACAGGTAGGCTTTGTAATGTGCTGCTTTTTCTGAGGCTTCTTGTTCTGACTACACAAGGAATGCTTCACCACAGTTATGACTAGCCACTTGAATGATGCAGCACTGCAGCTATATGGCTGCATGGGTCAGTCAGCTGTTTGACTCTATATAGTAGCTAAGTGATTCCCGGGGCTGCACATGTACTTAATAATCAAATTTAGCTACTCAGACAATTCTTTATTTTAAAAATAAAACTGCTTCAGTCATTCCAAATCAAAGCAAATCTGATTCCACTTGTTCAATCAGATGGTCTCAGTCCTCAAAAACCAACCAGGTGAGCTTCTGCTCTGTTGTAATGAAGCAAAGCTTTTATTCTAACAAATTAATTATGCAGCCCTTTTTAGATATGACTGAACACCCCTGCTTCAAAGGATCATTACCAGAAAAACTTCATTTACAATCAGCCATGCATTTAAGAATTTGGACCTTTATACCACATGGCCTAGATACCATCCTGTATAGTTAATCTCTTACCAGAAACAAAAAAAATGTCAGAACTTTTCATCATTTGATCATCATAATTAATGACGTCTCCAGACTAAGTTGATTTTAAAATACCTTAACTTTTTCAGGTAATTGAAGACTATGGGAATCACCATATTTTCGACTAAGCTCAACTGTACTGAGTGATTCTCCACTAAACATCTGTCTCGAAAGGATGCCGCAATGAATCCCGTGAATGGTGGAAGTGTGTCTACGCTGCTGATACTGTGCTCTTGGGCAAAACTGTTATCAGGGTCAGCTCATAGTCCTGATTCATTGAATGCGAGCCCTACTTATGCCAGTCTGTCTTTTCCCTCTTAACGGAGACAAAGTAATAAAGTAATCAAAGTAATAAAGTAATTACACAAGAACAGCACAGAACAGCACAATCCACCTCACATTTATACTCTACAGCCCAAATGTATCACATTTGGCATCTCCACTATGGAACAAAGGCAAGTAGACAAAACTATTCTGCTGATATAGGCCACATTCTGCCCAGCTGGGGGTGGCTGAGTTCACCTAATGTAAAAGGGGGGGTCTGTTTTGAATAAAGAGATCAGGCTCTGCTTTGTACAAAATTACACTATAGCCTGAGGTTGGTTATGTCATTGACATGTGTAGAGACATACAACATATCCTGAAAATATGATGTAACATCATTTAGTTACGTAGTTATTTATCAGGGAGAGTTAAATTGGTTTCAGAAAATTAACCCCTTAAATTCCCTGACTTATTACATACCAAGGCTTATATTTTGCAACAAAAAGGACTTCAATGTAAACTGGCTGAGCTAGTTGTAGGTTATAGATGTGTGTAATAAAGCACTGCTTACCATTTAAGGGGTAATCAACCTCTTAAATGTGACCTGAATCACTTGAACTTTCACTTAGAGGCTCTATAACTTGGCAGTAATCTTTGTGCTATCAAAGACTTCGGAAAAACACATCCTCAAACAGGAATATAGACCAGTACCCTTTCCACAACTTTGGGTGGTCCAAGAGGTCGAATTAGGGCTCCACAGGCCACCATGTTGAGGCTGAGGGCCCCTAGTATGAGCAGCGCCCCACGCCAAGTGTATGTCTGCACTAGGTATTGGAAGAGTGGAGAGAAGGCAAAGGAGGACAGGCCAACGCCCGTAAAGCCCAGGCCCATAGCCAGAGAGCGTCGTACGGTGAAATACTGCATCACTGAGGCCACACCAGGTGTGAAAACCAGAGCCCAGCCTGAACCTTGAGAGAGACAAACAGAGAGAAAGACAGAAAGCATATATTCTCTGTATAATCACATAGGCATCTTGACCAATCCAGATAAGCATTTATGTGGGTGTTATGATGAGTTCAAGTGTTCATGTAATCTAACTAAATTAAACCATGTTGGTCAAATAGGCCGGTTATTAACCACAGACCTCTGTAGTTGTATCATCTGTATAATGCACATGTTAGGAACTCTGAGTCTGAGTTGGGTTTTTCTATAACAGAAATGAATGGCAGAAATTAATGTTGCATCTTGTGGTAAACTAAAATGTTACAAAGCCAATACGTTTTAGTGCAGACATTTTTCTTCCATCCAATGTCACTGGATCTACAGAATAATGAGGTTGTTAAGAAGTTGAAATATGACTATGGCTACAAGCAAACTAACACTGCTGCGCCCTGAATTGACACAGACTGGCAACCTCACCAAAATACCCCATGCAAACCAGTAAGCTTCATCCAATAAGTTGTAGTTTGAGTGGCTGGTGTTGGTATATGAGTGTTTAAGGCCTAATCTCAGTTCACCCCTTGCCCCTGCCACTTAGCCCTTACCCCTTGATTTTGTACATTTACGCCTAAGTGTAGGGTGAGTTTTGTTGAGATAGAGGTGTAGGGTGAAGTATTAGGGCTACATGCCCTCCAAATGGAGGTTTTTCAAAGGCACACGGTGTTATGAGAAAAATGGCAAGATGGCTATGCAAGTGCCCTAAGAAACCCACAAATGTGAGCATTTCCCCTGTTAAAAATGACTAATTACTAATGCTGTTTTAAAGTATTATGGTCCTTTTCTTCATAAAAAGCACAAGAAATTGCTAATAGTATGCTAATGTCTTGGTAGCAAGCAAGCTAAATGTCCCCTTCTGCCTTAAATGGAGCAGCGCTTACATTCTGACCCCTCAAAATCGAAGCGGTAGGCGATAATAAATAATTGTCGCATCCTCTCTTCTTTAAAGGCATACGATTCCTTAAATTTAACTAAAGCCCTGCAGCAAAGTTACTGAACTTTCCCTAAGAAAAGGGGGTTGGGTCTAAGTTTAAAAGTAGACATGTTTTCACGCGACATCAATTGTTTGTAATTCAAAGGATCCAGTGACACTCGGGAAAAAACGTACACAGGACAAACACACATTGGCTTATAACGCTTGTTTATAACGCTGAATGGCACATGATCTCAGAGGTCTATGGTACATGAGTGACTCTCTGAAGTGTTTCATACAAACCAAGTACAATGAAATGAAATGATTCCCTGAAATCATTGATGATACCTGAAATGATTCCCATAGTGAGGTAAAGATGGGTGAGTGTTGTAGCCTGAGAAGCCAGAATGAGTCCCAGTCCAGAAAGGAAGCCTCCCAGCATAATAACAGGACGAGCTCCATAGGCATTACAAGCAGCTGTGCCTATAGGACCTACAGGCACATAATTAACCTCATGTGACAAGTTAACAACATATTAACTGACTGTTAACTGATATTGATTGCAGTCGTGTAGCTGTACTCACTCAATAACTGTTGCACGGCCACTCCTATGGAGGTTATCCAGGAAACAGCCTGAGCACTTTCCTCAAAGTACTGCACAAACTCAACAAAGAAGACCCCTAGACTGCGCAGGAGTCCAAACACCAATGCAGAGATCATGAAAAGGGCTCCCACCACCACCCAGCCCCAACCACCATCCGGAGCTCCCACTGCCTGGCAGGACTGCTGCCTCTGCTGCTTCTCCTCATGCTTAGCCATCACTTCTGCAGAAAGTGGCAGAGAATTAGACAAACAAAGAGAAACTTTGAAATTTTAAGAGACTGAACATGAAAAAACTGGTTATTGTGACAGTTTAGGGATGCAAATCTCTGACCTCACAATCATTTGATTTTTCTTTATGACATTTAAATGAACAAATCTCAAATTTAAACACAATTCAATTTGATGTGATTATTTTTAAAAAGACAATGACTGGAAGAATTATGTATACAATAAGAGAATACAGACCAAACAATAAATGACACAGCAAGGTCTTTTGGTGTAGTCTTAGACTTAAATAATGTATCACTTATTAGGGCAAGTGCTGCTCGTGTGCTTGAGGCTTTAACTAATGTGGCTATAACCACAAACTGCCAAAACAAAAGGATTATTCACTTCCCATGACTGTCTACTGTTTTCTCCCAAGGCCGTGTAGAAAACACAG
Organism: Pygocentrus nattereri; assembly: GCF_015220715.1. NCBI lineage: Eukaryota > Metazoa > Chordata > Actinopteri > Characiformes > Serrasalmidae > Pygocentrus > Pygocentrus nattereri. The sequence goes on from NC_051212.1 coordinate 26,026,605, forward strand.
TAAGAATGTCACAGGATTACAAATGAACTCATGTGAGAACCAGCTAAAGAACACCTACTGTTCACATTTTTCTGCCATAAGGTCTGAGAAATGGCCATGTTTTGTGAATATAAGAAATGTCCTGCTAAATATATCTATATTGATTTTAGCTAAAATCTAGTTCTCATGCACAAACAGAAACAAGCCAGTATAAGCTAACAATAAGGCCTCTTAACAAATTATGCACAGCTGTTTACATGACCTTTGTTCCACTAACCTGACTCTTAACCTGCTCATACAAAAATCATTTAAGCCGTGCATGTACCTCAACTAATGTTTAACTTCAAGTTAGAAAAACCCAAAATCAAACAGTTTAAAGACACAAACTGCATTATGCCTTGTTCAAATTCCAGCACACAATTCTGAGCACTTCTGAGGTATTTGGTTTACTGTTTGTCAATTTTCCAAACAAGAATTCCAAACAAACGAATTAGAATGAGAGCAGAGAAAAATAGAGAAGGTCTCATACTACACATTATATTGTTGCTGTCTAAAGAAACACACCTCCATTTCTATTGGTCTAATCATCGTGAAAGTCTTACACAATGTAAAGGATAAATGCTGACTTCAAATAACGAAAAACGATAGTAAGAGAAGAAAATGGAGGTACAGCTGCTTTAAAGTGCACCCACTGCTGATACAGGTGTTCACACAGCTTACATTTCCATAGGAAATCATTGCTAATACACACATGAGCCTAGCGTCACCATGTGCAACGCCAAGCATCAGTTATATGGTATAAAGCTCCCAGCACCGGGCTCTGGAGCAGTGGAACTGTGTTCTCTGGAGTGATGGAGCATGATCCAATACATCTGGAATGAGCTATTGCAATGTTTGTGATCCACAACTAATCATCTAACACTTGTGGCTAAATGTAATCAAATCATCAAATCACTGTTCCAACATCAAAGCCTTCTCAGAAGAGAAGATGCTGGTACTACATCAAAGTCTCTAATAATTCACTTGCTTTTAGAAGAAATATTGAATGAGTAGATGTCAAAGTGATGAACTGTCCAGCTTATGAAGCTCTAATACTTATATAAACCACAAATCGAAGTGTAAAGTCCCTCTACATACACATGCAGAGAGAAGCATGAGCAAACCCAGCGTTACACCTGAGCCCACCGAGGTCTTCTGGAAATTTCTAAGGCTACCGGGTCCTGAGAGACTAGGTCACACCACAGCAGGGCTTGTTGACTGCAGTTTCCTCTGTGGCAAGTTTCTGTACTTTGGCCTCTACATTTGTTATTTCACATCCCTACGAAACCTATTCCATTAATATTACACTGCAAAAAAATTCTGAGTGAAATCATCTAGAAGCTAGTCAATGTATCTAATATTGCTTATTATGAGGTTGTTATTATAATATTATAACATTACATAACTTGTTTCTAGATTGTTTTTCTTTGTTATTTTAGCTAGCGAAAATGTCTTATTCTATTGGCAGATGCCATTATGTCTTGAAACAAGCAAAATTATCTTCCTGTGGAATAAGACTAAATAAGACACATTTTATTTCTCAAAATAAAATGACTTAAATGCCTGATATTCTTTTTTTAGATTTTGTTTTGTTTTCACAAGCCAAGAAAAATACGATTCTATGATTAATGTTCAGTTTTGATTGCCTCGTTTTCACCAACATTGGACACCATATGCTGATTGTTCTGAAGTAACAATTAAGCATTATGAAAACTGATCAATATTAGCGTGATGTGCTACTCCAGCTTACTAGTAGCATGGCACATTAACTAACCTTGGGTAGGGTTTACTAACATTAGTTCTGTAAAACTAGCAGTGCTACAGCAGCTAAGAAGGCTGTTAGCATTTTGGAAAAGACTAGAGGCTCCAAATTACAGTCAGAATATTCAAAATTGTTTTTATTTAAACAGAGAGCTTTTACTGATGTCAGTTTTTTTGACCATCTGTGCTGGACTGCTGCAGATTTATAGTATACCCACTTTTTTCTTAGGACTACACCACTGTGAAAGAGCTCAAAAAAGACAGGATATTCAGGAGAAATACTACCGGAACTGACTTGATGTTAGAGGTGGGTGATATGAACTCAATTTATATCATGCTATTTTGTACTACTATCATTATTATATATTAATATTAATAATATTTTTATATATTGGTGGCATTAGTAGTATTCATTGTCTAATGGTTGCATGGTCAGTTTTGACTAAATGTGCATGTTTGTTTTATTTCAGAATAGTTCTGTTTTTATTCGTGGTATGCCAAAATGCATATCATGAGAGTACTACTGGTACTACTCAATTAATAATAAAAATAATAATAATCATGATCATTATTATTATTATTTAATCTACAGAATCCATAAAAAACACAGCAGCTATCAATAAACCTGTCAGAAATGGTAGAATGCTTATTGGCAAAAAGAAAAGGAAGATTCTTTACCTTTACCTTAAGATAAGACCTTTACCTTTGCTCTGTAGATGCTTAATAGATGACGGCCAGCCAGCCAGCATGCAGGCCAAGACTCCAAGACTGGAAAGAGAATCAGTTGATATTATAAAATAAAACTCAGTCACATTCAGAAATATCAGTTTCGGATTAATCTTTGATATGTACATCAGTGTTGCTGACCACACGAAGTAATCTCTGGTCCAGAAAGTAATTCATCTGTACCTACAGGCAGACCACTGTTTGCACCCCACCATAAAATCCCAAAACAGGACATTTCAGTGAACCCAAACAATGCAGATACCTCTTAGAGACAGAGACAGGGACAGCGTCTGGACCGCCAGCACACCGCCTTTATTTACTGTGCTTTTCATGTTATCCAACCACGAAGTTTAATTTCATTCAGTATAAGAGACGAAATAATCAAACAACTGCACTCGGTATAGGAAGCAAAAACAATCCGGTTTAAAACGGCTGGAATCGATTAACAGTTTGTGACCATTTCGAGGTGGTTTTATGCCACTAAACTAAACCATAAAAAGCAGCCCTTACGTTGTCCAAAGACTTATGAGGTGATCATACATACCGACTTTACAGAAGACATTACCGAAGCGCGAAGTGAGTTTAGGTACTGACCTTTGTTCCTGTCAGAGCGAATTTCCGATGATGACACGAAAACGACGCCAACTTGAAATCTTCATTTTACAACTTTTCTGCGTGACACTGTGTGTCCATCTCTCAGCTTTAAGTGAGTGACATTTGCACTCTCGTGTCTAGTTCATTTGGATCAGTTCCAGCTGCTCCATCTCCCGATCGGCGTCTCCACCGCTGGCGACTGAATGACTGACTGACTGACCTGGAGTCGGTGCATTTTGAACGGGGGCTTCAGCAAAGGCAGTGTGACCGACTGCCAGCGCCGTGTTTCGCGGAAAAACGGCAGTAAAGTCAACCTTGTCACGTTTCTGGTTTTGGATTGGCCAGAGAAAAAAGACCTGTTTTGTATTTGCTATGATGCCGTTGTCCAGACGATGAGGACTGAGTCCTCCATAGACACTCTGCTTCTTCTCCAGGCAATAAATAGCGCTGCTAACAGGGCGCTGCATTGAGACAGAAACGTTTCTGCTCTCACTTTGACAGTTAGAGACTATTTAAACAACCATAGCCGAAGCAGGCCTGAGGAGGAAACAAAGTCCTGTAAAGACTGTATTATATAATATGCAATTACCACCTAAACAGATCTCGCCGTCTTGTCTTCTGTACTTCGCCGTTTGGGACTTTTATTTTGAAATGTGGAGTACATGAAAACATTTTCGCTTTACGGTTCGATTCGGGTAATCAATGAAATACATCTCGCACAGCACTTGGGGCTTACACTTTCTAAATGCACTGCCAAACCATTACTAACTATTATAATAACTATTTTGTTATATGTCATGTTATCACTATCGTGAAGCACAGCTGTGAGGGGTTCGGTTGATACTTGGTGCTTATTTTTTGTCCAGACGGAACTATTCGCCTCGACTGTGTTGCTCACGAAATGGCATTCCTGAACGCAGAAGACGTTAAGCCTGTCAGTCAGGTTGAAACCCATTATTTCTTACTTACTCGACCATCTTTTCCTACGATGGGACCACATAGTCGACGACTCTGTACGTAATATTACCGTCATTAGTCGATATTTCTGAGTATTTCTACTGTTTATAAATCCAGGCGCGCACACCTTCTGGTCGAGTCCGATTGACGTACGAATGATTCGTTTAAACCGATTCTTCCCGATACGTCGATCGAACTGATTCACCAGTCTTGACTGACTCATTTAAACATCACAGCGTTCAAGGTCCGTGTTATATGCTTATGATACTGTCTGGATTATTTTTCAGATTTAAAAGCTCATCAGTTATTTCTGTCCACTTTAGGGTCATTAACAAACAACCAAATGGTAAGTTTATTCAGATGTCGTGCTCAAATAAGATTACTGTTTGATGCTTGGCCCTGTCTCCGGCACAATCCTTTTATTATCCAGTTATTAGCCTGCGAAAGATTAACGTTAGTAAAGCAATCCAAAGCAAAAGAGAATTTTGTATTTTGGCTCAAGGAGTGTAAGTTCTGTCCAGTGTAAGTTTTGTTTCTTCTAACCCCTTAAATGGCCAACACCTGCTGTGTGAATCACATGCACACACAGTCATTCAGAGTGGTTTGATGTGAAATTCAAACTTTCTGTTTTACAAGAAATTTACTGACTTTGATTTTTTACATTTGTCATGATAGGAACCAGGAGTCACATTGTCTTCTAGGTTTTATAGCTAATGTTGATAGTTGTAATGTTCCTTTTGTGCCCTATAATATAAATGTTTTAGGCCAAAACCTTTTTAAAATTATTATAAAACAATGTCTCAGACACCAGGCTGCATATTTCTTAACATTTCACATAACAGTTTTCTGTAAGGGAGCATTAAGTGGAATCAGTGCTTCAGACATCTGGCTTCTATCACCACCACTGTAACATGAAGATACATACATTTGAAGGAGTAAGTATACTCGTTGAAAGAATTAGACATTTTCAGCATATTTGGGCATACAGATATCCAGTCTTTATTTAAACAGTGTTGATTAAGATAATACATTTGACAAGGGACACCTGAAATTAACATTTTTTGTGATCCTTTATATAACTGAACAGGAAACAGAAATCCAGTTTAATGTGGAAAAAGTAAGCACCCCCTACATCTATCAAATTGAAATGTTTAAGAAACCCAGAATTTCATCACAGGATCTGCAGGCAGCTTTTGCCAATGTGGCAGACAGACGAGTCAAAGCTAGAGTTGTACCAGATGCCACATTTGGTAAAAACCAAAGACAGCTTTTTATTAGAAGAACCTTATATTAGCTGTAAAGCATGATGGTGGAAATGTCATGGTTTATGAGGTGAGACTGCTTTGCTGCCTTAGGGTCTGTCTACTCGCAATCATAGAATCAGCTATGAATTCTCTTTCATACCAAAGTGCTTGAGGAGAAGATGAGATCATGTGTAAAAAAGTCGAAGCTGAAGAAGTGAATCTTCCAACAGGATAATGATCCCAAACACACACACACACACACATTTTCTAAGCCGCTTCTCCCTCAGGGTCGCGGGGGGTGCTAGAGCCTATCCCAGCAGTCATTGGGCGGAAGGCAGGGTACACCACAGACAGGTCGCCAGTCCATCGGAGGGCTGATCCCCCTAGATCAGAGTAAAAAAAAAAAGTAACTGTTGGTCAAATACTAATATATCCACAGATGCCAAAAACCCAAAACATTTCATGTTGTGTACTTTCTTATGTACTCACATGACTGTATATTTGGGTACAGAGAGGGTACCCAAACGTAGTCTGGGTGATCTACTGCCCTGCAGAGTTTAGCTCCAACCTTAATTGGACACACCTGATCCACTTAGTCAAGCCTTTTAAGACCAGGTATTTCAAAACTAAAGGGTGAAGGGTGATAGATCAGCAGGACCAGGGTTGGGTCCCCGCAGGTGTACAGAACAATCAGTTTTCAGACTCAACGGAGAGCAATTTTTTCTACCACAGTGTAGATCTGGGTGTAAGTCTGGGTGAGGGCTCCAATATCAACATAAACTGCTGCTTCTGCCCTGAGCTGCACATGAATGACCCAGTGTTTGCACCCTGCTTTACTTCATAGCAGGAAGCAGGTGCCCTCCACTTCATTGTTCTTGGTCTAGCACCACCCGTAGAGAAAAGAAGCACTTTAGAATGACTCAGCCTGTGCTAGTGGTGATCTAACCAGAGGAAGGAAGGATGAGGAGGAGAAGCATTGTGTGTTTTGGAGCCCAGAGATAAAGAAACATGACTTACCACTTGAACTTTGTGACCAGTACAGTTACTGAAATGCATTGTAAAGGGAGCTGTAGATTTTCCTACCTTGAAATATGTGATGTACATGGTTAGTAGGCAACATGACAAAATATTTTATTATGTGCTTTCATTAATAAAGAGATTGTTACTCGTATGATTCCAGAAATTGGAACTATGTGTATGTTTCTTTGATCCCTAAACAAGGCAACACACTGAATGACCACAGACACTGCATTTCAGATTGAAAGAAATTAATTTAATTTTAATTTATATAAAATAGGTCTTGTCTTTGTCCAGCAAAAGAACGTTACATTTGACAACGTCAACATTATCCTCTTCATCAACCTTTACATTTACTTTGTCTGGCTCGTTTGAGTCCTTGGCCTGCTTGGACTCCTAGACTATCACAAACCATCAACAAAATATACTTTCCAATCAAAAATATCATTAAAACAAAACTGAGGATACTTCAACGTATTTAGTAGGGTTACTTAATTAAAATAAACAGGCTCCAGGCCTTTTTAAGTTAGTACAGCGGAACATTTGTTAGTGCACAAGTAACTAAAATATAACGTCTTTAGGCTGTCATTAAATATGAGAACATGGCAACCACTGACCTACTGACATACAGGCAAGCAAAAGACTTTTCTTTCTCAAAGAAGGAAAAGAAATCTAACTAGTCAGTGCCAAATATGAATGCAAACATGGGGAAAAAACAGGGTTACACATTATTTTTAATGACTAACTCATAATCAGAGCCGTTTGCATAGACACACTTCTACTACTGGCAAAATTAAACAATCTAAGCACTCCATCAATAACAGTATAGACTTGCAGGTTCCTTTTTAAACGACATACAGACTCTTTCATCACACTTCTTTTCCAGCACTTTCTGCTCTTCACTTCTTAAGCATCTTCACTTGCATTTCCTCTTTCTCCATCTGAACTCCTAACGCACCTCTCCACATACCATCTACATCACTTTCCTTTTTGATCTGAAATTACTAACCGCTTGACAGCTGTAGGTACCTTGTCATTTCTTCTTTTTTATTATTTTTTTGCTTTTGTCTTTACTCCACATATTTGCTATTAAAACTTTTGAGAAAGAACGTTCAGCTGGCCAAATAAATAAAGTAGAAAGCATGATAGGTAATAAGAGTTACAGTCAGCACGTCTAGCGCAGGAGAGCAGCATTTCTGGAAGGCTTTTTTGTGTTTTGGTACATGTGTGCTTTCCAAGAATGCTGTACTCCACCTCTTTTTATTAAACAATCTTAAAAGCCTCATAGTTAATACTTTTCATGCTCTTCTCTTCATATAAATCTCTGGTGAGCCATTTCAGAAGTCCCCAGGTATAGACATCCAATGACTTCTAACTTAAAAAAAACTCTTTTGACAGGGATTTTGACTTGACTTGATTTCTGCCTGAAACGAGACCAGATTTCAGGCTGTGGAAGTGGTGAAGGTTCGCCACCCTGAGCGAGCTTGCAGGGTAAGGAATTGTGTGAATTGATTGAGTATATGTTGGATCCCTCAGCAGCTCTGCAGTACGGCTGTCCCAGTCTGGTACGGGTCTGCCAGAACCTTATAGCGGATCTTGGTGTTGGTGACAGCCCCATGCTTCTGCCTCAGGTGCAGCCTCAGCTGGCTCTTATGACGAAAGCGCAAATCGCACTTCTCACACTGGGAGAGAGAGGGTAAAACCATTACATTAGAAGATTTGTGAAAACACTAATATAACACCGTCATAACATAACCTTGTATCTCTTAAAATGATCTTTGCAACCACATTCTGAATCCAGACCTACTCTTAAGGCCTGTAATGGGATGAAACACAAATATGTTGATCCCTGTTTATCAAAGTTGAGTAAGAAAGAGTGCAGATTTGACGTCTTTCAATGATGTACACACTACTCAGTGTCTGATTCATGATTGTTCCCTTATTTACATATCATTTACATGGTGCACGTCCTGTTTCATGCAGATAATTTGGTAGGAAACCATCAGCAGTGAGCAGCTTGGGTGCCAATAGCTGTGCTTGTAGGTGAAGGTTGACTGCCCCCTCCTTTTGTACTGACTGCCATGTGCGCAGATTATTAGTGATAATGTTGTTTTCCATTTTTCTTCTTATTATTGGAATTCTAGATGACATCGATAAAAGGTTAATTTACCGCAAATCAAGCATTCATTACCATTTGCTTCATGTTGTTAGACTATTATGCTCAAATGTCCACACGTTCCTACTTCTGTATCTACACCAAAGATTAATGATGAATAACAAGAATTACAAGTAAGGTGTAAACACAGTCATACAGAGCTGTTTCATTTTAAATGCTCCTTTCTACAGAAAGTCAGAATTGTTCACGGTGGTGGTTATAGGAATCAGTGCTGTTGCCTCACAACAAGAAGGGCCTGGCTTCAATTCCCAGCTGGGCAACCAGGGTCCTTCCTGTGTGGAGTTTTCTTCCATCAAATGAGTGCTGGGATAGGCTTCCGCATCCCCCATGACCCAGAAGGAGTAGTGGCTTAATTAATGTGTTTGTTGCAGACATTGTAACCCCTGATTCCTACCACCACTGTAAAGCAATCGGTAAAGAGTCCGCAGGTTTCTCTGCCGTAAATCCTGCAGTTTCCCAATTTTTTTCTAAACACTTCTATAACCTAAGAATAGTTCAAGCTGTTTGCATTGAAGTTTACGTTGTAGTTAAACAGTAATATTGTTAATTGCTAAGTACCCTATTTTAAAAGGCTGCTATATTTCAATTAATGTGATATGTGCACTTAATCCAAATTGTTTATGTGTGTGTGCATTAGCTGTACGTGAGTACTCACACTGTATGGTTTCTCCCCTGTGTGAATGCGCAGGTGGCTCTTTAGTGTCTGCAGGTGACGGAAACGTGTTCCGCAGGTGTGGCATGGGTACGGCTTCTCCCCAGTGTGGATCAGTACATGAGCGCGCAGATGAGCAACCTGGCACATATACAATTACACATACACACACACTTGTGAGTGAACGGGTAACACAAGCTTACTACACTTTTCCAGTGCTCTAGTTAAATGGATCCCTGTGGATTTGTGTGTCATGTTGTTTTATCACCATAAGGGCTACAAAACTACAGTTTACTAGTTTCCCTGCTGTAGCACCCTTGATTCAGCTCATCAACAATTGACTAAAGAAATGTGTCTGTTCCTTTAGTGATACATATTTGAAGGTGTTTAGGTGATACTGCTATTTTTACATAATAATGCTATTACTTTATCTACTTAAAATGTAATGATGCTTTGGTACAGTGTAGCACATTAGTCTTATACTTTACTTGGACAAATCGAGCTCCACAGGTGTCGCAGCGATAGGGCTTCTCTCCTGAGTGGATGCGGGAATGGGTCTTCAGATTAGCTGGCCGGTTAAACTGAGCCCCGCATACATTACAGCGATACGGTTTGTCTCCTACAAAATAATTAGACATAAGGGTTCAGATGGCTTGTTTATAATATTAATTGTTTATTTCTCCAGTACTCTCTAGTACTCCAGCATATTTCAACATAATCTCTATTTGCCTCATGTAACATACAGTTGATTACAATGGACAATAATATACCCAGAAAAGAACAGAAAAACCACTGACTCATAGTACATTTATAATAGAAGCCAGTGGGGAAGGTGTTTCAGCACTTGCTCATCGGTTTCTATCCTGTACCATAATCCACTGAAATTATATTTTCTAAGCTGCATTGACTCCACACACCCAGTTTGTCTCCAGCCTTTTTATTTTATTATTCTGTTTTAAAACATTAGGCTATGAAAAGGTACAAATATGTACTTCACCTGGAAAAATATATTTAAAGTACAGAATTGGACCTTAGAACTACTTTTTTACCTTTGATGGAACATTTACACCTTTTTTTACCTTGAAGAACAAAAAATGTACCCGCACGGTAACTTTATTTCTAACAGTGTTGGGAACTGCATCAAAGTAATTATCTAAGGTAATCCACCACATGCTAAAGAAATGGCTGATAGGTAGAAAAACACTAGGGTTCTCCTTTAAGCAGGTCTGAGGAATAATTGCTGTACCTGAGCAGGCAGGCTTTGTGCTGCCTTGGTTCCCTGAGTAACAGATCACAGGGGAGTGGCTCTCAAGCTTGATCTGAAGCTTCCCAAATAAATGAGCGCTCTGTTTGGCAGCCTCCAGCACAGGGGGGCAGGGGTGCTGATACACAGAGCAGAAACCTATGAAGAACAATAGATACAAATCCTGTCATTTGATGTACCTTTTCCCTGTTTTACACTGCCACATATTTTCATGTCATGTATCTTATGTAGTCATGTGTAATGTGCTGCTGTTGCGTGTGAGGCTTAAATGACATTTTGTTCTGATGTATTCAGGTTACATTGAGGAATGACAATAAACACTAATTTCCTTTACTTTTTTGTCCTCTATTGAGGGGATGGAGTTAGGCTAACTTTCTGGTGGGCCAACTATGCCTGATCAACACATTTTGTTACACATTAAGACAAAGACGTAATTAATAAATAAGGAATTAGTCCAGCATGACATAAAAAATCCCTTATGAAAAAGTCACATGCATTACATATGGTTTTTGCACATTAGACATATGAAATATATGTGACTTTTCTATAAGGCATGAAGCCCCTACAGTACATATTCATGTTATATGGGACAAACAGAGGGTTCTGATTTGTGCTAACCTTGGTTTTCTCGGCTAAAAGTGACCAGTGGTCCCCTATAAGTGTCCGCTGGGTGTGGTGAGAGCCCATGGTGAGGAGTGAAGGGCATTTGTTGCTGTGCTGAGTCATACACTGGAGACAGGCCTTGCCTGCATAAAGAAAAGGTGTTACCCAGCTATATTTTTCATATTCAACTCATAAAAGCTTTTTTTTTACAAAGCTTCATAACAACATTTTATTATTGTAAACCCAGTCTTAACATAGCCTCTTATAACACTTAGAGAAAATACAACAATAATTTAGCAATGGTTAAATATTCTGTGGGAAACGTATTAACATGGTAACAGCATAAACACACAGAGTTGGATATGCTATAAAGCCAAAGCAACATACACATCATTCAGCCCATGTCCAGTCTTAGGCCATGTCTCCTCAGATGGTTTGGGTGTGGTGTCTGTCCTATCACTGTCAGTGGGGGAGTGGTTAAATGTTTGTTGCTCTTCGCCTGTCCCCTCCTCTTTAATAGATGTAGCACAGAGAGGGTTGAGGACGATGTATTTGTATTTCTTCCAGTTACAGGCCTTAGGAGTAGGTTTGGATTCAGAACGTGGCTGTAAAGATGAGATGATAAATTCTTAAATGCTGCTGTGGAAACATAGACAAACTGTTCTGTTGTTGTTCAGCTAAATATATTACTGCAACTTTCATACTCAGAGTGAAAAACAGAGAAAAAAACTTGACCCAATACAAAGGAGATCATCAGACACCTGAATCCAATCATAACGTTTGTACAGCAGTATCAAACAAATTAAAATGGAATGAAGAACATTACAGCTATTTGATTATATGCTTATCTTCAGTGATTACACAGACAGGCAGCACACCTTCAGTTTAGGGGAGAGACTACAGCCGCTGGACTCGGCAGGTGAGTTGGGCTGGCCGTTGGACTGAGCAGGGCTGTGTGGAGATGGAGTGTTGGGGGAAAAAGACAAAGGTTCAGACTTCTCCACTTTCAGGCTCTGAGGTCTGGGAACAGGCTTCAGTGAGGTCAAGTTCTCTCCGGGAACTCTGCAAAGAATAAGAATTATGGGTTCATAAGTATGACACTGATTACTTTATGTTTTATGCTACTGTGATTGCGGTTGATGTATCAGATGTAGTTTACAGTTTAGTTTCTCTGTCCTTGTGCTATAGGACATTATTACTGTTCTTATATATGGTTTACCCCTTTCATCTTTTTAAGTGTGGAACATGTCTTGTATTTTAACCTATTTTCCCCTGGGATATTACCCTCACTGATGTATAGCAAGTGACCCTTTTAAACACATTAAGCGTAAGATATCTACCAAATTCTTCCATACAACTGAGTTCTTTCATCTGTGAACTGTAAAAAGCTGCAAACACTTTACTGGATTCTTGGAAAAGACGGATCTTAAAGGGAAATTCAACAATCTGTTTAATATTTATGCATAAATCAGTCATAACGATGTAAAGAACCAAATATTCTAATGTTATAAACCTTCAGAATGTACTGATATGAAATGGTGGACTGTAGAGAAACTTAACAGCTCAGTCTTTACAGTGGAGATGATAAGAACCACATTTTAACATACATTTTAAGGTCAAAAGCTAATCTCAAAACCCATCATAAAAAATGCCTCAGGCATTAGGCACTGTATACATGCCCATTACATATAATAGATTTCTAGCTCTTAAAGACATTGAACACTTTGGGTGCCTGGTTCCTGTCACCACCCCTGTGCACATTTCTGACTTGGTAAGTTTCTCTAGAATTAAACATTTCACATCAAACCACTCTGAAAGATTTTGTTTACATTTGAATGATGTAATTATGCAGAAAGTTTAAAATATTAGCAGAATTCTCCTTTAAATCCTGCATCCCCTTCACTCTCAGTCTCTATCTCTCTTACCTAGCTCTGGCAGGGCTGGGCTCCTCTGCCTCTGCAGCAGGTCTGGAAGGGGAAGAGGTGAAAGAGGGATGTGTTGGAGGGGGTCTACCACCTGGAGGTGCTGTGGAATTCACCTGGGGGCCTCTAGAGGTCGACTCCACCAGAGGTGGGCTCACACACATCCCTTCACTGTGAGGAAGACAACATGATCTCGGTCAGATTCACACAGAAAGTCAGGTAGGAGGTATTATGCAGATATCCTCCATCAGTATCACTACATGTGTCCTCCAGGCCTCACCACTGTTAATTGTGAGAGTAAAATTCAGTTATGTGGAGATTTGACTGTGTAGTACTGAGCAATTGCGAAAAAAAACATTAGGCTGTAGGTTAGATTTTCCATTAAAGTTTTTGAACACAATTCAGTTTCTGTTTGTCTTTTTCTCCACGTCTGGGTCATCAGTTCCAGCCCTGGTGGGCCAGAGTCCAGCTCACTTAAAGAATTGCCCTGCTTAAACACACCTGATTCAACGCATTGGAAAGTTACCAGGTTTATTTGGTGGTTTGAAGCAGGCAATTGTGCTGGACTCCGGCCCTCCAGAACCAGAACTGAATTCCCTGGTCTACAGTCTTACCTGTTCTGTAGGAATGCTCTGCAGGTGTCGGCAACGTGGTCCATCTGCAGGTAGGTGGCAGCAGTGAGCACTCCAGGCACCGTGCTGGGGGTCAGAGGAAGGCGGGAGGTGTACATGAAGTCCAGCAGCAGTGACACACTGCCCGCATCCAGCCCCTCTGGCAGTGACAGGGAAACCCCTCGCTCATTAACAGCACTGGCCGTGTGGCGGGAGAACAGAGAGTAGAAGAAACCACTGCAGAGAGAAAGAGAAAGAGAGAGAGTCTCGTTAAGATTAAAAACTAAAAATACCTCATGTTTGCACGACAAAATCTGTGGAGGTAAAACACAACATTACTAATAGAAAGTACACTCTTAAACATAACGGTTCCTAAATGTGGGTGTACAGTTCTAGGAAGAACATTTATTCGGAGTAGAACCATTACATTCTGAGGAACTCTAAAAAGATTAATCAGATTCACACATCTCATTCATATGATTAGTTCTTCTAAGAACCATGTATGGAAAGGTTCTTTAAGGAACCAAAAGTGTATCTCCTCTGGCATCAATTCAAAGAAACCTATGTGACACCTTTATTTTAGGAGTGCAGCTGTGTAAAACTGGTTGCAACAAATTAGGGCCTCATATTCAGATATCAAAGTAAAAAACATAAAAGACTATAAAATTAGAAAGTACACAACATTCCTCTTGAGGCAAATGACTGAATAAAGGTTAGGGTAGAAGGAAGGAATCCACTGCGCATAAATGGCAACAGGAGAATAAAAAATGACGAAACCATCCTCAAAACAATGAGACGTCTGTCTGAAAACAGAATCAGCACCAGAGGAAGGAGGAAGAGAGATGGGAAGGAGGAGAAGAGAAAGAGGGTTCATCCCGTGTGCCGGGCTTCCCAGCAGACTGACCTGCACGCTATCAGCACTGCACAGTGGGCACGCAACCGGGCACTGCCCACCAGCAGCGTGGCATCAGTCAGAATGTCTCGATGGCGTAGCTCGTTTAAATTGAGCAGGACATCGTTGGAGTGGCGTGTGAACTCCTTCACATATCCCTGCACCTCCACCACCTGATCATGCCGCACGGAAACCCCACATCCCTCAGTCATCTGCATTTTGCTCATCATCTGGCAAAGACAAATAAGGCATGTTCAGACAAGACATCCCAGCTGGTATATGTTTGAACATTTGCATGGAACCGAAAAACATTGCCTTTATTTGGACCTGCTTATCTTGCTTTATTACCTTATTGGCCTTATTAGAAATGGTGAGAAGAGACTAAACGGTTCTGACTGGGGAGACCAGCTCCCTACTCGTACCTGCAAAAGAAAAGATGATTTAATTCAGAATCTCTTCCATGTGGTCATTTAGGCCCACACATAACTCTCTTAACTACATAATGTACAGATTAGTTTTATAGTTACCAGTTCATTCATAGAAATTACTCAATAATAAGCCTTAAGATTAATTGAATAGTAATTCTAGAGCTCAAAGGCATTAAATCAGTCTGTACATTTCAAAGGTTAATGTAAATTCTATATTATTTTCACAGTTACTTAACTATTTAAAGGAAGTGACTCTTAAATACAAGACCGCAAAACTCTGATCACTGACAATTTACACAGATCAATTAGGCCGAACGTTTGGCAGGAGGGGTTCCATACAAATACTTGTTATTATTAGTAAAATTATTTTCTCAATGATGGTAAAAATCTTTAAAATCTTTAAAATGTAAAATTAATTACTTAAAAATAATGCCTTTTACTGCAATTCAATAGTTTCACTAGTTCAATTAGTTCTTCTAACATACAGAATTTTGACATTTGACATTGACATTTTGCTGTAATAACAGTAACTGAAATCTGAAATAAAGGTGGTCAGAAATAAACAGAAATAAAGTACATGTATGGTTTATTTACATGCTTTTATCATTTTTAATAAAAGAACAGGTACTGACCATTACATTTTACAGTACTTTGACCGTGAATTTTACTGTTTAGATTATACAAAGTAGACCATGAAACAGACAAAAACATAGCACAGCATTCAATCATCCATTCATTCAAAGAATCACCAGTGGCTCTCCACAACTGAAAGGCAAGGGCAGTCTTGCTTCAGCTTCCAGTAAAAACTTCCTGATTGCTTTTAATTTCATTGAATGAAAGTCTCCCAACAAAACATAGCATCTCTCACCAAACAAATGTTTAGCTTATTATTTAGCTTATTAAATAAATTATTATTTCAAAGATTTATAATCACCAACATAAACTCACCCCGACCAGCAGGGACGAGAACACACGCTGCTGTGGTTTTGTGACCCCTCTCTGCTGCTGTCAAACCCACAACTGCACACACAATTCTGTGCACCCTTCTCAGATGATGCTTTTTACAACTGGCCAGTGCAACCAGAGGGAGGACTGCCTTTATAATGTTGTGCAGGAAGTTCCATGCGTCCAGGGCCGCTCATTTCCTGTGTTGGTAGAAGATGTCGTTTTTATGCTGGCCTGAGAACAGCTTCCTCTCGCCAAACCCTAACCTTAACCCTGACAATAAAGTCATTAACACTGGCCTGAGGTCTGGCCTAAACACTAATGCCTTTCCGGATCCTCGTTTCCCTCTTCCCCGGGCGGCCCACGCGCGTTGGAAGCGCTGCAGGAAAAGGCCCCAGGGCCCCAACGCACCTCAGGTATTTATAGTTATGTATTAGAGCCTTTTGTGTTTAAGCCTGCCTGCAGTGTAAAGTGATGACAGGAAAGTGAGGTTTGTGTTTTTGATCTGTTGTGTACATAGTCCATATTAAGTGTTTGTGTGTGGGTGGATGCATGCAGAGAATATTGGTTTATCTGTTAGGGTGCGTGTTTGCCTAAACAGTGGGTGCGTGCGAGAGTATGTCTGTGTGCATTTGCGTGGGCACACTAGTATTGTCGCAAGGTCAGAAGGTCCCATAACACTATCAAGGAGTTACCTAAGCAAAGCAGACCTCACTGACCCTGTCTGACTCTCTCCAGGACGAAGGAAATGGGCCGAGAGGAAGTTTTTGAAAAACAAGGGGAATTTACATTAACACCCTCCGTGATACACCCTGCACTACAAAATATTATATATTTATAATATTAATATTCGGATCAATTTCAAAGCTATGGAAGCATAAAGAGGTGTCATTTCCTTCAGATATCAGTTATTTGTGTAAATAGTCAGCTTTATTCATCAATACTACAGTATGTACAGGACATACAGTGTACTGAAATTGCGTTACTCTCAGACCCCATGGTGTAACAATAACATTAAACTTTAAAATAGTATATAAATATATATATATATATTTATACACACACACACACACACACATACACATATACACGTGTGTGTGTGTGTGTGTGTGTGTGTGTGTATATATATAAAACACTATAAATAAATAGTAATTGTGCATTAAAATGTGCTTTGTTCCCCAAAGAGGATATTTCATTGTTATTTCATTTAGAACATCATACAAACATAATGTGATTGGGGTGCCAAATTTTACATATGACTGCATAGTTTGTATCCCAGATATTATACACCCTTTTGTAATTAGTGAATGCAGCTACTTTAAGGTGTCCCCATTTCTGATGCAGGTGTTCAATCTCCATAAGAAAGGACTACCAATGGAATGGAATGCTCTGTAGATGAGCCTAAGGTCACTGTGCCTAATGCCAAGCATCACCTAGTGGGTATAACCTCCCCACCACCCCAGCATTAAGCTGTGGAGCAGTGCAACGGTGTTCTCAGGAGTGAGGAAGCTCTGGCCAAAACATCGTTGTTTTTGGTTTTTCAGATGCTTCCCCTGATTCAGATGCTACATTGCAAAGTTGCAAACAACAGTACCAAGGAATGGTAATAGCTCAGAAAGTAATATTAAGAGAATGAAAATCTGCCTCCCCACCCAGCTTTCAGAGATGGTTAGAGGAAATTGTGTTATAGGTCATATAGGGTAGAGGATATTGAACTATAGAGCTAAACCATAGGGTGAATTTGAGAGAGGTTGGGGCACTTTCCTCAACTACTTTAGTTAGGTTTTAATCACGCTCCTGATTTAGGAAATATTGTTGATTACAGACCTCCTATAATTCTCAACTCTAAATGCTTTATTGTAGTCTGGGTCCTCTACTTTTTTGTGTTTGTGGGACATTTGGTTACAGGGGACATCCACTAAATTTTTTGCTGCATAAACCCCATGGACCCTCACAGAGCAGGCACTATTTGGTTGCTGGATCATTCTCAGTACTGAAGTAACACTGATGTGGTGTTGGTGTGTTAGTGTGTGTTGCACTGGTCTGAGATGAGCTTTCGTCACTGGCTTTAGATCTACAGGGTGGACCAACAATGCAGGTGCATCTAATAGAGTGGACAGTGAGTGGACACAGTGTTTAAAACTCCAGCAGCCCTGCTGTGTGTGATCCACTCATACCAGCACAACGCACACTGAAACACCACAATGTCAGTGTTACTGCAGTGCTGAGAATGATCCACCTCACAAATGGGTCCATGGGGGTCCTGAAAACTGAAGAACAGGGTAAAAGGAGGCTAACAAAGTGTGCAGAGAAACAGATGGACTACAGTCTGTAACTGTAGAACTACAAAGTGCACCTAAATAGTAAGTGGAGCTGATTAAATGGACAGTGTCATTTTGGACATTAAATAAAATGGCTATATTTGCACTTTAGACATTGCATTCCCTTGTTCCTACCCCACCACTGTAAAGAAGTCAAGGAAAAGTTTTTCTACAATGAACCATTTCATTCTAAATTACATTTTCAACATCTCAGTGACTGAATTATGCAACAGTTTAGAAAAAAAAACAGTGGAATTCTGCTTAGATATTTCTGCAGAGCAAAAGATCCCTGCAATCTCACATGTAACTCCTTTGATCTTTGACTAAGAGATCATGTAACTCACGTGCTCAGAAATTATCTGCAACTGAACTAAAGACAGGAAATCGACCATTTCTCATTCAAGATTTCTTGCCTCCTTTCTGTCTAAAGATTTCCTCTAAAGATTTTTCATCTGGGTTTTCACATCTGGAAGTTGTATGAAAAGTTTTCTGTGCAAACTGTACAGAGGAGGGACAATAACTGAGGATTAATATTCGCCTTTCAGCTTCTACAGAATGCGATGACGGACATGGGCTGATCCTAGATCATCATCTCTATTCATTTGTGGAATCAGGTGCCGACCTCAAGTTAGAAAATCCTCCCTTAATGCAGCCAAGTCAGCAGGTGAAGCCAGATTACACACCCTGCTCACGCCTGCTACAAAAGCTGCCGGCAACCTCTCTGTCTGTCTTCCTGTGACTTTATATGTCTGAGTGTGATTGAGGGCCCTTGTTATGGGTATAATGAGGAAGGAAATGGGAGAGTGAAAAAAATGAGCCGGGGTGATACCCTTCTCTCACAACTGAAAAACAAGCTCACAACACCTAGAGAAATGCAGCACACAGATGTGCAGGAACCATGGAACACCCTCTCCATGATGCTTCCTGTGAGCAATACACACATATACACACACACACACACACAAGTCAGGCATGCAACGCCTGCGCAGGACATCCGTCAATAAGGACGTGTGGAGAATGAGACTGGGGATGTGGGGCCCTTTTAGGTCCCCAATAAGCTGAAAACAAATGGGAAGTTACCTCATCTTCAATACACACAGTTCATGGAGAGGTTTTGACATACACACACACACACCTACACATGTGCACGTGAAGACTCTAATCTTAATAAGTTGGCACACTCGAAGAGGCTTATGAGACAGATTGATTTGTTCTTTTGTTGCTTGATAGACTTGTGTGCTGGTTATATCTGGCAAGTATTAATTTATATGTGTGGTGTTCATGCATGAACTTGCATGTAATTTTTTTTTCAGACAACAATTGTTTTAATTTGACCTGCCTAAGCATGTGTTAATATTAAAGGTCTAATGATTTCACTACAGTGCTGAAAAATTGGGAAAAATGAAATGAAAATTTTAATTCATATTTAAAGGTTTGCTAATATTGCTGTCATTTAAAGTTACACTATGTAAGATTTGGGGATTTGGAGACCTTGCTGGTCAAAATGTGTAATCTCACGCAGGATGTGGAAGTGAATTATCTACTATTTTTATCATATCTTCATCAGTATAATGTTGATTTTGCACTGGAGACTGTAGGGATTTGTTGATAAAATATATCTTTGAGTTATCAATAATAAAAGGTTTGTGGCAGTTATTAATTTAGAAACTATTAAACTAGAGTACAGAGTCATTGTAACTAAGGCCCAGGCAGCCTTAGGTCGGAAAGTTAGGCTTTAATGCTTCTAGGGAAGAGGTGTCCGTGCCAGGCACTGCTTAGAAGGCCTTGCGAGATGAGCAGATATGAGCTGTAAGAAATATTGTCTTTTAATTAAAAAGCAAGCTAGCTTTTGGTAATGAGATAGATAAGCAGTGAGCAAGAACGGGTCGTAACTCTTAAATAATAAAAAAAAAGCCATTATGCAGAAGTCATAAAAATGGTCCTTGTCAGACAAAGCATGGAGGTGTCAAAAAGTCATTTTAACATAGCAAATATAATGATAGCCAATGGAAAACCTAGGATGGTCGGAGAGGAGGAGTGAAGACAGCGCCCTGGGTTGGGGCAATGAGCATATTTGATAAGCCTTTTTCTTCAGGAGAACCAATGGCTGAAATTTGGTTTTTCATCTTCTTCACTCTTGCAAGAAAATCTTTTAAACTTTTTGGCGGTATAGCTTTTTATACTATGCAAGAATGTATTTAATCTTTTGATTTAATAACCTTTTTTATATTAGAAAACAGGTTAAATTAAAATTAGAATGTCAATTAAAAGGTTAATTAGTTGTAACATAATACTACATCGGAGACCCAGGGTGGAGGCTGGACTGCTCTGGATCAAGATCAACAAGACCTAAACACAAGCCACATCCTCACTTATGCTTGTTTACACCTTGCATTAACATGCGTTTTTGTTAACCAGATCACATTCAGATTTCACCTGAATGCATGAAAGGTGTAAACGCCCCTAGTATGTACTGTGAATGTATTACAATCAGATCACTCATACTGCATTCAGAGGTGATCAGAGATAGATCCGGATCACATTTAACACAAGTATAAACAGAATGCATTTTTGTTAGTCGAGTGCTAACTAGCACATGAGAGAATAAACAATTCAATAATAAAAGATGGAGGCTATGCAAGGCTGAAGTTAGCCCCTAACTAAGAGCCTTCTCTCACTTCAGGCGATGAAAGCATCCAAGCGAGCTTGTCCGTTTGCATCGTAATAAAGAAAAGGTAAATAAATTAAAATGGAAACAATGTATGTGTAGAAATGTTCTTATCCAGAAACATTATAATCTGACCTCATTCAGCCACACTGAGAACACAAGGTATAAATAGGCTTTTTGAGTGCGTGTGACATTAATACTTAAAGACATATGATGTGGTCTGTAAACTCCTGCAATGTTTTCTTTTTTTAGTTGTACAAACGATGTTGCCTGGTTCAATAATTAAAAGTGAACAGAAATCATATCATTGATTTCAGTAACATTTTATGACTACAGTTCTGACTATTCAGATATACATAGTTTATGGAAAGATTCTGACACATGCATGCTCACGTGCATGCAGTCTCAGACTAATCTTAATAAGTTGTTGGCACACATTAGGTTGCCCTATAAGCTTTTAAGATTAATTTGTCCTTTACTGGTTGATAGAATTGTATGCTTTTTCTATATGGCAAGTATTAAAGAATTGTGACCTGGATTATAGCAAGTGGCAGAGAACAGTTAATGGGCACTCATTTTTCAAAATTACTGCATAATTCAATTATGCAGAGTTATTCATGTGAAAGAGTTCATTGTAGAGAAAACAAATTTTCTGCGCAGTGGTGGTGATAGGGAGGTTGTAATATTTACAATGCAAATATAGGCATTATATTTACTATCCAAATGGCCAGTGAACCTAACATGTGTCAGAGTTTTTTAATGGAATGTTGATAACAATACCATAGTGTAACCCCCCACAAAAATAGTCCTTGGGGACTGCAAAAATGGTAGTAATAATAATATTTCAATGATACATTTTAGCCCAGAGCTTACACGCAGAAGACTTGTAACCACTTCAAGGGATAACTTTCTCTGAAATGCTTTTCAGAGGCAATAAATGCTCAAGACGTCTAGTTACTATCACCCCCCAAAATGAGAAGACCTGGGGCACCTTGGAAAGGCATAAGAACGGTACAATAAATAGGTAACACACTGATGTTCTAACATACTGATAGACCTAATACACACAAAAAAGTGATCTGCTGGGTTTTTTTTTCATTCAAATATGTGCATCGATTATACACAAATAAAGTATATAACTTCAATACAGCTGCCAAAAATGAACTAAAAGACAAAGAGATTAATGCATCACTTATTTCAGCGTGGTTACTCATCCTTCAGGTCTATTGAGATCATTGGCAACGTAATATAAGCATTAGCTTTAAATTTTATCAAGGCAGGCTGTAAACATGCCCCATACTAGTGGTACAAACGCGTCATAGGGAATAAATCTCAGCCTCTAGTATTTTTAATCAAAACTTGAGTTTGTTTTAAAGTCTCAAATAAATTTCCATAAGGCAAGATCTTCTTCAGTGTAGCATATGTACTGAACTAGGCAGTTTCCCAAAAGGATCATAGCACAAAGAAGCGTCACACTGAACACTCTCTCTAATAGTTAAGATGATCTTTACACTAAAATGCACTTGGGAAACTGAGGCCTAGTTAGATGTACTGATCACTGTTTGGTGAAAAATGTCAGAAGATCTTGTTACACACTAAGATTGTGAAATACAGGCCTACTATACAAATAATGTGATGTATAATGGTATCAGACCATCCAAATAAGGGCAGGATTTCGCTAAGCAACCTTGCATGAAAAGTTGCATTAAAGTACAAGTAAGTAATGTGCCAAAAAAGTAATCCTCACCCAACAAGAAAATTAGTCTGGAATCTCAAATATGTATCATTATGTGATTACAAAACTTACTTTGTACCTTCACATGCACTCAGTACTCTAATGTGAGTCGGAAGTATCTTTTGGTCTGGGGTGTCAAGAGCGTGTGTGTGTCTTTGTGCTCTTATTTGTTTTGATGGGGGCCTGGATCAATTGTGTCTTTGGCTAAAGAGGGAGATAGAAAAAAGAGAAAAAGAAAACAACAGACAAAAAAATAGAAGGAGATGTGGGTCTAGGCGACTTCCAGGCATTGTGCGAGTAACGGAAGAGGGGGGCGGCCGAGGAAAAGTGAGAACATTACTGAAGGAGGTTCACCAATTAGCGGAAACTGTAGTCTGTCGGACTGGCAGCAGCACCACTTTTATCCCCAGCTTCGTGTCTCGCCTAGCGTCCTGCAGCACACTCTGGGTGGGGTGAATCTCTACTGTACATTATTCTACTGTAGATCAACAGCTTAAGACAATCTTACATAGCCTCATGCACTCTGAAAGTAAAGCATGTCAGTTGTTCTATTGTGAGTGCAGTATTTTGCCCAGATATATTGAGGTCATCTAGTTTTGAGACCAAAAGAATTTTCAATCGATTCTCCCCATATTCCAATACATGGTGTGTTTTTATCAAATCCATTTTGCAATGTTGAAAATTGCTTGAAATGTTTTTGTTTAATGCTATTTTAGTTTTTTTTAAAAAAGCACAACACTTGAATTGTATTTTTCCATCTGGGTCTAGTTATCTAGTCAAGTCTAGGTTCAGTCTGTTGTGTGCTTAAGAAAATGGCTCTTTAATGTGCAGTCAGCAAGTAATGACCCAGATATGAGCACCACAAAGCAATTAACTATGTTAATGATGCTGTGTTCTGGCTATTTAACTGCTGTTTCTCTGCATGACCACTGTAGGTACTGATCATGCAATATAAGACCTTTCTGTTGCTTGTCCTAGCATAAAAAACAAGAAGTAACACAGTGTGCAAGGCTGTGAAAGTACAAAAATTACAAAAAATAGTTACTTTTAAACTATTTAACTATGTCCTTTCTATAATA
The DNA here is from genome assembly GCF_015220715.1 of Pygocentrus nattereri. Classification (NCBI taxonomy): domain Eukaryota; kingdom Metazoa; phylum Chordata; class Actinopteri; order Characiformes; family Serrasalmidae; genus Pygocentrus; species Pygocentrus nattereri. The sequence goes on from NC_051212.1 coordinate 26,050,218, forward strand.
TCACTAACAATTCCACTATTGCAGCTGCTGAAACAATAACTGGTGGTGATAAACTGCTTCTTCCTGTCAAAGCTGAGTGTTTTAGACATATAAGGACATACACAGGGGCTATCCGGTGGGGAATGGTGGGGGACTGAGTGAGGTGGGGGTTGTTTGTCCTCTTTAGGAAGGTAGTAGGAGGCAGAAACGTGGAAAAAAGTAGACAAAGAAAACAATAAAGAAATACTGAAAAGGAGCTTCCTCTGCGGACGTAGAGGGGAATATGTGAACACTTTATGTTGATGAGTCTCTGGGTGTGTGTGTGTGTGTGTGTGTGTGTGTGTGTGTGTGTGTGTGTGTGTGTGTGTGTGTGTTTCATGTGAGGAATGGACTAGTGCTCTCTGAGTAATGGAAATGTCTTGGAAAGTGAGAAAAGACCATGAGGAAAGCCATGAATCAACTAAGAGTCACTGTCATTCTGGAAGTGGCCGGAAATCTGAAAGAAAGTTGTTAGATGTGGTTACTATTCTAGCCTTCTGACCCCAGATTGAAATCATTAATCATTCTAAAGGCTTTTGTTATACCCACTCCTGCTAAACATGGTGATGATATTTCAGGTCCATGTTACCTTTCGTATCCAACATAGCATTATTAATAGAAGCTAATGCCATGCAAAGCAGCCTTTTATCGGAAATGGATCTGAAGAAAAATCCCTGCTAACAACAATAGCCTATTCACATGCCTGTCAACAGCCACACAAATCGAGGGCAGAGTTTAAGCATGTGATGAAAACCTTCTTCTGCGATATTGATTCATCCAGTCTGAGAAAGTCACTGTGGGCTCAAGTAAAGAACTGATGAACCTGTTATCTGTGAATATGATTCACTAATAGACACTTTGAAAGAATGTAAATTCTTTAAGAAAATCACCACATCAGTTCTTAAGAATAAACCAAATTAAGCATGAAGTTGTTTGAAGTTTTGTTTTTCATGCTATTTCTTTGGAAAATACATATTAAGACAATTGAACTATGTGCCTGCACCCTTAAGCCTGGTGATATGGCAACAATTTAACATCACGATTCAACAGTATTTTGTTTTTCTTACATTTGTGTGCAGAAAAAGATACAATACCTTTTTATTCAGTGCTTTCAAAAATAAACTATAAAAAAGAAATTGGTAAAAATATATTCATTAAATAAGATGTTGCCATAATGGGCTGACATCCAATCACCTTTTGTTACCACACAATTTATGCAGTAACTGTACAGTGGTTGTTGTTCTTTACAGGCTCTCTATAATTGGTCTACATATATCTGATTTATGATAAATGCACTTATTCAGTGTTCTAAAAGTACTGACAATACCCCGAATACCATATCATCTCATAATTTATCATCATCTGAAAACATGTTGTCATATTGCCCACCTCATTGCTTCCTTTGTCAAAATGGTTAAGTAGACTACAAGCCTATTTTTCATTAGAATTCTATTACAGTGTTTGATAATGCAATAAGCATTCCTACCATCACATAATTTATCCTCATAATGTAAAATCATATTGCCCACCCCTATAGCATTCCTTGTCAAAAATCCCGACTATAGGCTTACTTTCCATTAGAATTCTATGCATTTGTTAATTGTTAATATGACAACTGTTCGCATTGCTTTATAATACAAGTTTCAAAAGCGTAAAAAGACACATGCTGATTAAGTATTACCTGTTCATTGATGCTTGAAGATAACTTCTAGTGTCCCAGGAATTATCCTTGACATTTCCCATTAGAGTCAATGTCTCCTTGACACTTCCCCTTAACGGTCCCTGTACTTCCACGAATCCTTCGAGGGCCTATTCTGAGAAAAGCTTATGGACGAGCCAAAGCTGTGCTCCTACAGGAGAACACCTGGAGCACACATGTAACTCACCTGGGACCACACTGGTGTTCACCCATGTCTCCAAGCTGTGAAGCATAATATAAGAAGTTGTTAATGAAACCACATGCAAATGTGGGTTGAGACTGATTTTAATAAAAGTGTCTGAATAACATCAAACATTAGACGAACCTTTCTTCTGCACTTATGGTGCATTCCATTAATCTGTCACATGATCCACTTCCGCTGCAGTACTATAATGAGATAACAGTTCACTGGAGTCCTCAGGTCAACGTCAATGTCCCCTAAGGGGTGTAATGTGATCTGTCTGGCTGTTGAAATCATAAAATAAATCCCCATAAGGAGAGAGAGGTGTGAGTATTTGATTAGACTCTTGAGGACTTGGTGTAGGCAACTATTGTACTAATTGGCAAATAATAGTGGTGTGAAAGCCGATTGGCTGGCATGAAAAGCTGAGTGACAGCAGTAGGTTTCATTGCTTGTGTGGAGGTTCTGGGTCAGCCAGGGTCAGTTCAGAGTGTAGTTTTCGCAAAGCATCTATATTCAAGAGTGCTGTTTCTAGGCCAGTATGTTTTGACCACATAGTAATATAGGTCTGTAGGGAGTGCAGCAAATATGATCCTGCAACTGGTGATCTATTTTAAGATGATTTGTGAATACCACCAGGGTTGGTCACTTCAAGCTGGTCCACTTCATACCACTTCTAGCAGGTCAGTCTGATTCCACCAACTAAACCAAACAAATGTAAACTAACCACAGAGGTCTATAGAGTGTGATAGTGCGAGTAGATTAGATAGATAGATTAGTGCGAGTGCACAAATATGGGGACATTATGACTGAAGTAAAAGTTTCAAGAAATCATTCTTATAAGAGAACACAAGACGTTTTATTTCTCAAAGTTGTAAGGCCAAACATAGCAAAGATTTATGTGTCTTTCCTTCTCTTTCCTCTGGTTTATTTTATGTATTTACAGCTCACGCTGCCTCTGTACAAAGTAAGGCTTAGGGATTAGGTCGCCATGGGTGACAATTTTTTTCCCCCTTTTTTCCCTTTTTTCTGTAGATAAGGATATGCACCATCTGTCATTCCAATATGGGACACTGCCTGGCCAGCACACCCCCCCCCCACCACCACCACCACCACCCCTAACGTCACGCGTTCAGAGCTCATCCTAGCGTATTTTTCCCCACCCGTATTTCGACAAACCCCGCCTCCTGTGCTCGGATTGGCTGGCAGCATGCCTGCAGCTGCGCTAGGATTGGCTAAGTCGTTAATTTTCATACGGATTCCGTCGATGTTAAGGACAAGTGTCCAATCCTGGGCGGGGAGGCGAAGCTTGTCCCAATACGGGTGGGGAAAGACGCGGCTTCTACTGGGCCTGTGGCGCACGCACACGCAGGATCCACGAAAAAAGTAGGTTACAGGAATGCATCCAATACTGGACTAGAAAGCAGCCTAGTTCACATTGTTATGAAAAGTTTATTTATGTAACCGTGAAGTCGTGGCGAAGTAATGCAGGCCAGTTCAACGGTCTTTGGTGCAACAACAAGAAGTGAGGATGGTGCTAGCTGTAACGTTAGTTATCTAGTACGTCGAGCTGGAAAGACAGCTCGGGCTGTTGGGCACCAAACAGCCAAACACTGTGGCTTTAACGGCTCGAACACGCTGCTACTCCATGGCTGTTCAACAGTAACGTCAGACAGGATGAGAGTTTCAGTGACCGAGTTCAGTTTAAATCCGTTTGATTGTATACAGTGAAGCCGAAGTTGGGCTTCCTATTCGCCAGCGTCTTGTTCGAATTTCCCCGTTCCACCTTAAACGTCCCAGGCGCCAGAATGTAACCTAACTACTGCACCATTTAAGGTGGAGCGGGTCCATTCCAGTAAGAGGCTGACTTCAGATTCGTGTGCGACACGATGTCTGGAGCTGTTAGACTTTAACGTTATTCCTTATTCGCCTGGCATGTTTACCAGATTCAGGGTTTTTATATCCCATACTCCAACACAGGGGGCGAGCAGGCTCGTTGCTGATTTTTGAGCAGCAGTCGAAGCAAAACTGTGTTTGGTTCCGCAGATGAGATGAGAGGCGAGTCAGGCCGGCTGTAGACGGAGTGGATTAGCCAGCATTTCGAGGAGGTAACGTTACGGAAATCAGTAAATGCTCCATTGTTCCCGTTTTCCCACAGAGTTACAGCCCTGCTGGAAGTACAGGAGGTTAGTGTAGTGTGGACCGGCCGGGCGGCCTTGGTGCCGAGATTTAACAGTTCACTTGGTCATTGGCTAAACAAGTTATCGTTCAGTTGCCACAGCGGTAGCATTCACTCCCTCCCTCCTACCCATAAACGACAGGGGTATAGGTACACCCCTCTTCAGCGTGTTTTCTGGTTTAAGTCTTTTTAAACAGCTAATTTAGGAATGTCTTGAGCCAAAAAGCTCGTTATTTGGCTTGTTAGGGTGCGCGTATCTCGGCCAGACGCTCCTCGAGTGTGATTAGGGCTCACATACCAGCCCAGTCGGCCTAGTGACGGTGACGCTCCTCACAAACTTCCAGACGCTTGTTTGGCTGCAGCCCAGTGTAGTGAGAGGACAGCTTCCTTTACCTTTTAGCTGTTGTTTGACTAGTCGTGATGCATTAAGAGGGTGAATCCACTTATTTCTCGAACTTTCTGCATTAAAATGTTCAAGATGTAAGCAAAGTCATCCAGTGTGGTTAGTTGTGAAACACTTCTTTCTAAAGCTGTTCACAGTGGTGGTGATAGGAACCAGACGTCCAAATTAATGAGCTGTTTAATTACTCTAACAGGCTACCTCACAAAGAGAACACATGCAATGGTAAAAAATAAGATATATTAGTTCCAAAAACATTGTTTTACAATAGTTGTAAACTGTTTGGGGTAGGGGTGGTACCCCAAGATTTTTTATTCAAAAGATTTTCCACTATTTTATCCTTATGAACTTTATATATTAAATCTTTGCCATGTGTAGCTTTACTGGTTGTTTTGCGTTGTGAGTAAAATGGTTACATTTGAGTTGTAGACATCAGTCTCTGGTTCCTATCAGGACTGGTCTACGAAATCCACATTGATAAAATTCTCTACAGTTAACCATTTCAAACCACTCTGAATGGCTTTGTTTACATCTCACAGATTGAATTATTCATTTTGAAAACTTAATGTAATTTCCTTTTTGAACGTTACAGGTGTTGTGTAGGTATTTTAGTTGCTCATGAGCATTATATATGTGATATAATAACTGTAAAATAGTGATATCCCTGTTTCCAAGTCATTTTATTTTGTGTACTTTAAGCATGTGTTAATTAACTTTAATAATGCAGACTTATGATACTGATGTATTCTGCAAATACTGCAGTACTGAATGTTATTGATATCGTTCAGCTCTACTCATCTGTTTTTGTGTCAAGTTTAGGCCTTGGTTTCCTGATGAACTCCCTCCCCCCTTGAAGGCAGCTTTGTAAATGAAAAAGAACCTTCCAGTATTTTGTATTTGACTGCCATTGTGAAGTGGACATTGTTGTGCTTGTCCAGATGGGTCAACAAAATTGATAATTACACAACATTTCCTATCTCATTCTCATGTAGAGGCTTGTAAACAAAGGGTCACGTCTAAATATTAAAGACAATGGCCATTGTGCCAATGGAGGGGATCAGGAGGAACTTCGCACCTGTGGGAATTTGTGTGTGTGCGTGTATGTGTGGTAGGCTGTTTGCTTGAGGACCCCTGGAATTCCCCTCTTGGTTAGGAATGGTTCCCTTTTCCTGCTTTTTAACTCAGAGCCTGTTGTTGTAGCAACTGCAAGTTGCCATAGGAAACCCACAGTAGAGCATCCTCTAGTTTCCCTTGGTAACCATCTGCGCACACACATGCAAGGCATAAGACCTTGGTGACAGATGCGTCTGTCGGTGTGATCGGGCGTAGTGGCGTACTTCTTTTTGGTTGATGTTCAGTTAGTGAGCGTTTATTAAATGACCCTGGGGATTTCCATTAATGATCCTGGCCATTTCCTCATAGTCCTGCATGTTCACTTTTTTTGGCCTAAGGTTTGGATGCTGAATAAAGGTGTGCACCAGAGTGGCTTTGTTGTCAAATACACAGCGCACAGGTGTTTGGATGCATCTGATTTGTGTAACTTGCAGGCAGTTCTCAGGCTCGATGTTATTGACTTAAAATTCTCCATTTAAATGGTTTTAGATAATGCTGTTGATATTGTCATCTATAATTGCAGCTCTTGCGAAAAAAAAACTCTTAAATTGGTTTCAGAATAAGAAACTGATTTTTATGGACAGCAATTTGAACCTTTCATTATACATGACAAAGCAGAAAACCTCTTAATTCAAAATAAATGTGAATAGATCAGTAGGTTTCATCTCTTGTAGTGTATAGGGTTTCTGTTCTTTCCGAAGTACAGGACACATTGTCTCTGCTAATCGTCTTATAGAGATAAGGTTAAACACTAGTTCAAAATACTGACAAATATGTTCATTTTCATACTCCTAACGAAAATTATTTGCTCTGCCACCAGAAGCTTGTTATGTCCGGCCCCACCTGGCTGCCTCCGAGGACTCTGGGTAGTCCTGAGCGACCTGCAGCACAGATGTCACATGCTGGACCTGCCTACTACAGACTGCCCAAAAAGGGTCCTTCTGACCAGAGGCCCAGATATGGTGTTTATGACCAAAATGGAGCAGCAGTCGGACATGGTGTACCGACAAGGTACATGGCCACTGGACCCTCAGGTGAGAATTTCTTTTAAGGCCCAAAAAAACAACAAACCCACATACAAGCTCTCATAAATAGTTGATTGAGATTCACTTTATGTATTTCTTACATTCATCAATGTTGTTCCCATGTTAAAGAACACATTTGAGAAAGACTGTAACATCAAATAAGAGCCAATGTTGAAGAAGATGACACTTATTTTCAAAAATAATTGTTTTGGTTAGGTTTAAAACACTAGTGTTTATTTCATGTTACAGTCAAACTTTCCCTAGTTTATCAAATAGAACAACAGCTCAAACTGTAACACCTAAACATTTGGATTTACAGTGCAGTAAAAACAGAAATATGGTGGTAACTCAGTCATTTGGCAGCTTTATTGCAAGATGTGCCTCTTTCACAGACTGCATGTTTTCATTGTTTTTAATTGAATTCTTTCAATTTGGCAGCTCTCAAACCGATGAAGTTACTGTGTTTTGTGTTGGATCTGTTTGGTCCTTTGTTTCCTCTTTGTAGAATGTTTGCCTCAGAGTAAGTGGTTGTTTTCTAGCTGCCTGTTAATGAGTGATATTGGGCAACGGTTTCTGTGAACTATGAATCATAAACCCAAAGGACCTTCTCGCATATTCGCACAAAACACTACTGATGTTAAAGACCAGTTTTTTACATAAAAAGATGTGAATCATTTCATGACTGTTTCAGCAGCAGGTAGACTGTCATCCAACCAAACAGTATGTTGTTGTTCAGTGTGGCATTGTGGGTGACATTTGTTCTGTCCACGTTGATAAGATTATCTTTTTAGTCACCATTCTTACTTGCAGGGATGTATCAATACCATTTTTTTAGACTGCATATGAGTACTTATTTTTTAGTACTTTGTCCTCTAACGCTAGACATGCACTGTATGATTTTTAGAAATCTTGTTTTTGTTGAATTGCACTGCTTGAAAACGCTCCATCCATGCTGTGTGAAACACAGCCTCTTTAGCCGGCTCTGTCCATGAGCATTTTCACCAGCTGTTTCATTCAAAATAACACTCTGCGCCAAGTACTGAGCAAAACGCAGCAGCAGCACTGCTAACACTGCACTGAAATATACACGATAAGACAATGCACTCTGTCTAAAAATCACCTTGCAGTTCTGTTCAGTCAAACAGACTAGTTAGCATATTGTCTTTGGTGTGAACTGTCAACACTTTTGCCTCATTTATCTTATTTTTCACCTGTATTGGGGAAGCAGTTGTGATTGTGTGTTTTAAAACTGTCTAAAATCACAGTATATATGCGACGGCTTTGTGTCTGTCACAGAGTCAGTAACACTCCTACATGTGAAGTCTCCTTCACTGTATTTGTTCATTAGTGCGGCAGCTGCACTCAGCTTATATCACACATCATCAGCAGGTATCAAAATGTTGGTAGTGATGAGTTTTAGGAGTACGAGTAAATGAGTGCAGTATCTGCCTGATAACGGTCTCGTTGCATCCCTACTTATTTGTATGTGTTTGGTTATTTAGGTGGAAGCATGTATCACCAGCATCAGGATGACCTTTCAGGGCCGTCCCCATACCACCCCAAAACAGGAGAGCACTACTATCCTCCAGCAGATGGGTCCAAAGATAACCACCTCTCCTGGAGCCCACACATGGCCAGCTACGATCACCATGTGAGTCAACCAAATCTGTCCTCTGTAACCTGCAGAATCATAATGTTAACGCATTCCTTTTTAAAGAGTCTCATTGCAGTAATAGCCTCAATTTCTTTTAAAAATTTGCTTCTAGGTTGATGATCAGTAGTATAATTTGGGCTTGGAATAATATATAAATACATTAAAGTTCAGTTGTGTTCTTCTGAGTTCTCAAAGATGTGGCCATGTCAGAGGGAGGAAAAAACATTTCTTTCACTTTGTTAATCTGATAAACAGCAGAAGAAGCAGGCCCAGACGTGTGCATGACCCCCTGTAAACACTTTTATGTGCTGATGGTAAAAATTAATATGTTGTTTTATGTTTTTTTATTATTATTATTATTATTATTATTATTGCGTATCCTGCTTAGGTCAGTTCATGTTCTAGTCACCAAAAAACTAAATAGAAACTTTATTTGGTGTCTGAACTGTAAACCAGGTAAATGAATCCATATGTTTTATTATATTATTCTCAGGCTCGAGGCTCTGATAAGCACCTCTCTAGTATTGATGCAGAGATAGACTCTCTCACCTGCATGCTGGCTGACATGGACAGCCACCCTCCAAATTCAAGCACACAGGTACAGCTCCTCTGTCATCTTTCTTCAGTATAAACCTTGCTACCAAACAACTTGCAGGGCAAAAAAAAATTTAAGTCAAGATAGGTTGACATGGCTATAATTAGAGTCTAGTTCCAACCACAGTCTACTAAACATGCTCCAGTTAATGAATTTCCTCAGAAGTCTTTGATTGGCTGTTTACACCAGGCCTACGGTACATGATTTTGGTGGTGGCTAATGGTGTAAAGCTAATGAGTTTGAGACATTCAACATAAAGGTTTTTGTACACATCAACTCTTGACATTGTTGAGCATTGTGTGTGCAATTACTTGCTAAAACTTGTATCATACATAGAAGCCTAAATAATATTATTCAAAAAAAGATGCATCATACTGAAGAAACATTAAAAAAATCCAAATTATTCTGTTTACATAGACTTCTAAGATTCTTAAGAAAACTAAGATTTTAAGGCTATTAACACTTAAAGATTTTCTAGAGGAAATGTTCCTGAGGTATGTTCGTTATAACTTTCTCACCCGCAGCTATACGATAATGTGCCTTACAACAAGCACCTACCCAGCGACCGCTACAAACCCTCTGGCCAGACGGGAGTACCGTCCCAGGCTAGACCCTCCATGGGCTACCCTCCTCATCCTCAGAGTCAGTACCATTCCTCTCCTCCTTACACCTCCACTCCACAGCCAGAGTACGCCTATCCGTCCCCTTCTTCCTCCGCCCCTAAACCATACCCCCAGCCAGTGCCTGCCTCCTACACCACTGCCTCCACTCCCACTGGGCCTCGCTTCAGCGTGCAAGTCAAAACTGCCCAGCCTGTTACCTACTCTCAGAGCGGACGGCAGGCAGAGCAAGCCTACACTCCGCCCCCTCCCCGCCAGCATGCTTCTCGCCCCACTCAACAAGACCGCCCTCATTACCCTGAAGTGGCAGGACAGGGACAGGGCTGGTACCCACCACCTCCCCCTCCAGCCCAGGAGGCTCACGGTGACCCGGCAACGTATAAGGGGGGATCAGGTCAAGTTCAAGCACCGATCAGGGTACAGGGACCGCCAGGGAAAAAAGGACAAGAACAGGGGTCAGCATACCAACCTAGCAAGGTAATTTTCCTCTTAAGGTTTAGTGAGTAATTAGGGCTTTTATGATGAGCAATCTCAGCACACAGTTGTAGATAAATGTTGACATTAAAATTTTTTTAAAGCCATGAGTATTTAAGTGTCATCCAGTGTTTCATTCAGCATTTCTAGTACAGTTTCCATTTGCACCAGAGGAATGCGACAAAGCCCAAGACTTTTTCAGTGTCCAAATGCATGTTAAAAACAAATTTTTAAAATGTATGTTTCTCTCCCCTCCTTTTAAACCACTAACTGAACCAGTGCATCAGATTCCACACACGCACAAAGAGTGTTGGTGCAGTGCTCCTTTATGAATCAGTAATTCACATTTATGGCAGAATAGGAGCAGGGGAAATTGCTAAACTTTGCAGGACATGGATACTCCAGGATGGAGGTTGAGAGCCACTGCTGTAGTTCTTGGTTACTCTGCCATTATTGGGTGGTATTTGTGGTACAATGCATTTAGGAAACATTGGCCTGTATTCACCTCAGGAGTGGGAGTGTTGATCTGGAACAGCAGTTCCCAAGCTGGTCCTCAGGGCTCCCCAGGCAGTAGACATAGTTTTTGTGACCATATTTGTCAAAGGAATTTGATCTGAGATCTGGGCCCATATTCACAAAAGTCAGCTGAGGAATGTACATCTGTTTCTGTCTGTAAGGTCATCTTAAATAAGACAAGAAACTGATCCTAAATCTGCACCTTTACTTTAAAAAGCTTTGTGAATATGGGCCCAGGCCTCTAACTCAGAAATCTTTGTAAGTACCAGCCCACAGTTGTATTTGCTTTGTGTAAGCTCACTGCTGACTTTTACCATGTTGTACCACCAGGGGCCACTGCCGAGACCAGAGGAGGAGTTGGATCGGCTCACTAAGAAGTTGGTGTACGACATGAATCATCCCCCTGCAGAAGAATACTTTGGTATGATTTGTCTTTCGCACCCTAAAAAAAAAAAAAAAGAAGTGTTGCTTTAAGCATAAACCTGAAAGGTGAAACTTATTTCCTGTAACTTTCTTCAGCAGCCAGATGGCCCTTAGTGTTTTTATTATTGATTTCTCATTCATTTGTTCATTTCTCTGTCTCTGTCCCTCTCTGTCTGTCTCTCTCTCTGTCTCTCAGGCCGCTGTGCAAGATGTGGGGATAATGTGCTAGGTGATGGCAGTGGCTGTATTGCTATGGAGCAAGTATTCCACGTGGAGTGTTTTACGTGCATCACCTGCCATGCTCGCCTTAGAGGCCAGCCTTTCTATGCACTGGACAAAAAAAGCTACTGTGAGAGCTGTTACATTGTGAGTTTTAATTTGTAACTTTTTGCCCTTCTGTATTCTTTAATTTGTCCCTTTTTCACTTTTACTGCTTTTTATAGTGTAGTGAAACGATACATTAAATGTGAATTTGGGCACTGGAAAAATCTCTAATTCCAAGAACACTGAAATACTGTTGACTTAATTAGGTCTGACACAGATGCGTTGCGATGTATTATCAACAGCACTGTCTGTACAGCTCACCTGTTATGTGTTTGGCCATATTATATTTTTGGGCTGAGATGTTTGTCATTTCATAAACTTTTTCAGTTATGCTCAGAGTGGCGATATAGGTATGTGGCAGTCACACATTTCATTACACTGCAATGTTTAATGCAATTACACTTCTTAAGTAGCCTTATTTTTTCAGTTAACACTAGTAGCATAATACTCATTTCTGCTAGTGCCACTAAAGGAGGCTTTTTGGTGTTTTTGTTTGTGCCAAGCTATTTGTGCTATTAAGTGTTTCATGGCAACTGTAGCTAAAACAGCCAAATAATACTTGACTAGACATTCAGGCAATATATTTTACTTTAAATGTGCAGTTTTACAGTGAAACTTTCAAACTTGAAACTTGCTATTGAATATTTATGAAGAAGCCTTGTACCTTGTTAGCTGTCTGTTATCTTTGCTTACTTTGATGTCATGATTTGTTCAAATGTAGCGTGTTATGTTTGTCAGCAAAAAAGGTACAAATCAGCATTGAAGCATAAAAGTCAGACATAAATACAACTGTTTAAGTAGCCAACTGGGTCCTATGAATGTTTCCATTATTAGGAAACTGTGATGGCAAGTAAGTTAACCTTTATTCTTGGTAGGTTTTTTCCCCCTTTAATCATTCATCCTCCACTTTAACACACACCTACCTTTTTGGTCAGGGATTTTTAGTGCGTATCATTTTGGCAATGAAACCCTAGAAAATGTCTTTCTCAGACCAGAACCTTAATTACTGAATTGGAGACAGAAACACTTGCGCTGTACACTGTTTCTTGTGTTTTCTGATGATTCCATATTTCTCAAAAAAATGTTGAATGTCTTCTGTTGAACTTCACTATTGCAGTTCTCTGTTTTGACTTTTATTTTTTTTTAAAAATCGTTATCTGAAGAATGGCATAGAGAAAGAACCAAGACATTCATTCTCAGTGTAGAGTTCCATCTCAGTGTTTTGTTTTTTAGTCTTCTGTCTCCATGTCTTGTTTCTGTGGTTCAGAGCACACTGGAGCGGTGCTCGAAGTGCTCCAGCCCAATCCTGGACCGCATCCTGCGGGCAATGGGTAAAGCCTACCATCCACGCTGCTTCACCTGTGTGGTCTGTGGCTGCTGCTTGGACGGGGTGCCCTTCACTGTGGATGCTGCCTCCCAAATCCACTGCATTGAGGACTTTCACAGGTAACTGAACTAGTGTTGATCTCTGAGTGCTAGAATCATTGTGTGTGTGTGTGTGTGTGTGTGTGTGTGTGTGTGTGTGTGTTTTGTATCATTCTGGGAATCTCTGTGCCATCCTGGGTCCTTAACTACATGCAAGAATAGTTCAGTGTTTTTGGCAAAAGTAGTGACCTGAGGTTTATGACCACCTTGTGTAGCTTTTTTTTGCACTAGGAATCTTCAGGTGTTAAATTTCTCCCAAACATTAGTTTATTGTGAGGTGTGCATCGGTTTGCAAAAAAAGCAATGTAGATACCTGTTTCATGTGCAGGAAGTTTGCCCCACGCTGCTCTGTGTGCGGCCAGCCCATAATGCCTGAGCCAGGCCAGGAGGAGACTGTGAGGATTGTCGCTCTGGACCGCAGCTTCCATGTGAACTGCTATGTGTGTGAGGTAAGCACACCTAAATTGTAGTTGTAGTTGTCACTGAGTTTAATTATTAATTGCTTGCTGTTTCTGGCATGTAAAAAGTAAATATTGAAAATACAGAAGAAGAAAGCAATGAAGAAGGAAACCCTGCATTGCATTGTAGAGAATAGACTGAAGAAAAGTTGTGCTGGATGTTATAAAAGGCTGATCTCTATTTCTACAAAGAAGTTTACTGCTCCATTTTGATTTTAATCTAGTCCTACCCCCAACGCTACCAGACAGCCAGTAAGCATTTACCTGAATCAAAGTGCAACATGTTCTTGCAACACGTATTTGAGATTTTTGTAGTGCTCACTTCTTATTCTCTAAACTTTTGCGAGCTATGCTTACTGAAGATGGAACAATACCCCTTTCTATTCTGATACCGAAATTGAAATCTGTTTATTTTTTTTCCCCCCTAAATCTATGCTTATGTGGTCTTTTATACCAAAGCCAGCCATAGTTAGTTTTACCATTGTATTTACCATAGTTAGCTTGACCACTTCCAACATCTCTTTATTTCTTAGAATTAATCAGGCTGGTTTTGGTGCTGTGCCTTTTAAGACTAATAAATGTTAACATTTATTACAATTGGTTCCCCTGTATTGCACTTCAGAAATCAGTCTGTGTTGGAATACTCCTTAAGTTCAGTGTGAAGGAGCAGGTTAGAACTGCTCTAGGCTAAATAGGAGGATGTATGTAAATGTTTGTTTTTGGTGACATCACAAAAACAGCGAATCATAAAAGCTGTTTGTGTAGTTTAGTTTATGATTCACCATGCAGTGAATCAACAATATACTCTAAACTCTAAATCAGGCTGTTTTTATTTTTCCCCCTCTAAAAAAAAATCTTTTCGATAATATGGGCCTTATAAAAATGACTAAGCTATAATTAATAGAAACACTGCACTTGGCTGACTTAGATGCTCATCATATCATGCACTTTTACTAGCTCACAGGAAGAAATAAGCTAACATCACATTGTGCAGTGTTTCAGAGTAAATTAGGTCCAGGGTTTAAGTTAAGGATTTAGTTTTTTCCTTTACCTGGTCCAGCATTTTATGCAAAAATTGGTCTGATACCCATCAATTCCGATATGCTTTCTTATGAACTCATTCATAGATTTGTGTGCTTTATAGATTTGCCTTTATTATACATGTGTGCATGCTTTCTGTCTGTTTTTTGTTTTTATTTTTATTTTTAAATAAAACAGCCACTGAGTTTCCTACCAACATTTCATTGTATCAGCATTGTTGCTGATTCTGCTAGCTTAGTGGCTCTATCTTTTTAAGCTTGGTCACCGATCATGTTTACTTAAATACTGTAAACAATAATAAAAAGAATGAAAATAATTAAGGCTGTGACTTACTTTATGTACTTGAAGACTACATGCCATTAATTTATATATTCTGTGGTTAAGTGAATGTGGTTTCTGTTCTTGCTGAATTAAGTCCAGTATCATAAATTGCATAATTTCACTGCTATTGGCTACTAAAATTATGCTATCGATGCATATTCAATGCCAGTCAGTACATGTGATCAAAACTGTGTGTCTGACTTTCTTGCAGGAGTGTGGGTTGCTTCTCTCATCTGAAGGAGAGGGCAGAGGCTGCTATCCTCTGGATGGCCACATTCTGTGCAAGAGCTGCAGTGCCCGACGAATCCAAGACCTCTCTGCCAAAATCTCTACCGACTGCTAACGACTTCTTTCATCTTTTCTCTATCTTGCCACTCTGGTATTTGATGTTGTCTGTGAGGGATGTTCGTAGAGACAGTTCACCATTTTCAAATTCCTACTCCTGTTTCACCCCTTTATATTAGCAGAAAGCAGGTAATTGAATAACCTCATGTAACAAATAGCTGAATTCCACATGCTCAGGGTTTATAGTTCAAGTCATGAAATAAGAATGAAGTTTGAGTCCTTTACATGGGCCATTTTAATGAAACAGATGGTGAGTTTACAGTGGATATAAATATTGGGTGTGTGTGTGTGTGTGTGTGTGTGGGTGTGTGTGGGTGTGGGGTTGTTCATGTTTTGCTCACTTCTCTGAACAGGGTTAGGGTTTGATCAGGGTACCTTTTTACTTTATAGTAAAGAATCACTGCCGCTGAGAATCTGTTTTATTGATTTATCTTCAATAATCCAAAAATTTTTAGTCACTCAAACAGTCGTGATGAGATTTACTTTGTTGACTTTATTCTGCATATCGCCATATCGCTACTGTCGGAACGAAACCTCGTATCTCCAAAATGTTGACATTACAGCAGAAGGAAAACATCATCTTTACTTTCAGTGTAAGTCAATGGAACCAGACATTATCAACATTTTTGGCCATTTCTTTTGGTCCATTTATCATGAAGTTTATACACAGTGTAAAGAACAGAAGGCATTTTCAAATTATGTTAAAAACTGCCAAAAATGGAGATACGAGGTTTTGTCCCAACAGCAGCGACATCCTCTAGTTCAGAACTTTGTCTGTGCTGTGTAGACGTCCCTTTCCTGTAACCAGGAAGAGTCACACAGCAAAAATACTTGAGCAGCATCTTAAATGATTTTAAATATAAGCAATTTGTCTAATACTTCTCAGTGTGGGGTCATTGTGAGGATAGTACAAATTATTCATCCTGTGTATTCCTAGGCATCTTTACTTCTACAAAGTGATTTGGTGAAATTGTCTTCAAGTAGTCCACGATGCAAGCGGAGCTAGTGCAGTTATCAATGTAAAACCTGTGTACAATAAGCTAAAATGTCTTGAAATTTGGGTTGTTTAATGATTGGGCAGATTAAAAAAATTAGCAGTGGACTAGTGTTTAGATTTTGCCCATATTTCAAACAGATATTTACAATGTATTTATTGCATTCTGGGACAGCAGAATGTTTGGGCTATGCTGGGCTATTTTATTCATTTCATGCATTTGTAACCCTCTACAAATATTGGCTGCAAAAGTTTAATCACCCCACGTCAAAATACAATTTTTATTTATTTTTTTTTTTAAGTGAAAATAAGTTAACACATCCTCCACCTCTGCACATCTAGTTTTTTAAGCAGTTTAGCTTGTTAGTTGATTCTCCATCATGATGTTAATTTTTCATTTTATAAATGCTAAGTTTTAATATTAACACCATTGCTGTTGACATGTACGCCCGATCAGCATAAGCCCAAAATTTCCCTGTCGTTGCATCCCTACTTGAAATGGGTTAATCTTGCCATTTTCTCACAACAACTTCGTATTGAGACGTATGAGATTTTGTCTGTATTTTGTCCAAATTTACAAGGTGCTTACATTTAAGATGTTTTTGCTCACCAAGAGAACTTTTTTGCAGTACATTTGATATTTTGCTCATCCAATTTAAAAGGTCCTTTAGCCTCTGTCCTCAATATAGAGTGTCTGTTACTATTAAACACTAACCTCAGCAGCTTCAGCAGGAAGTGTTAAACATATCAGTGAACAATATTTTTAACACTTGAATTGGTCATTATCGTGTGTTTAATACCTACGATTTAACCTTGAATCATGGCAATGATGACTAATACAATGGCAGCCTTTTCGACGTGTGTGTGTGTGTATATATATATAAAAAATGATGCTGCATTTTCTGTGGCCGGCTGAAAGTTGGTGGATTTGCTCTTTATCTGGCTTTTTGATTTGGAGCTAATTTTTCCTACCCATACCTAAACCATCTCAGATCAGCATCAGCGGGAACCATGTTCCAGCACAGCTAAATGAAGGAATTTTGAGTGAGTGTTACTTGGGATTCATCTATGGAATGCAGTAAAATTACTTGTGTGTGCTCTGTTAGATCATGCAGGTTGATTACTGTGAAGTAGTAACTTCTATGAGGAAAAAGTTGCTGTAAATCACGGGTGTGAAACTGAGGGTTCGAGTCCGGCACAAACTTTCCTGCTCAAACATACCTGAGCAGGAAAGTCCCCAAAGTGTGTAGATATCTGGCCCTCCAGAACTGGAGTTCCCCACCCCTGCTGCAAATGGACTCAGTGGAGCAGTGAAAAGATTTGTAGTGTAGTGAGTGAAACACTCGGATAGATGATCTTTAGCTCGGAGCCTCTTGAATGTGAGGTTAACGTATCGTAGCAATCAGGGCAGGTGGAATTTGAGCTTGCTTTTTGGAATCTTTGGTAAATGGATTTCTATAAAACATTGAACTTACTCAACATATAATGCATGAATAATTTTACATCCTGAAGGTCATTTAACGGTTGGTATTGTGCCATAGGGGTTGCTGTGGCTGGAATATCAGTTTGCCATCCTTTTTTGGGGGGGGTATTTCCGTTTTTGCCACATAGAAAAGAGGTCATTTATGATTCATTACTTTTACTACTCATTAGTAGTTGGGCTTTTCTTTACTGGTATAACTATTAGATGAAGTGTGTTAATTGACTTTGTTGTTTTTGTTTTGTTTTTTGTTACATCAGCCTCAATGCGTTGAATAGGTATTCTTGATGTGACAGTATATTCATCTTGCGGAGTGGTGAATGTTGAGAATTAGTCCATTTATACACAGTGATCAAAGTGAACACAAAGTACAGAATAACAGTTGCAGTTTTATTTACTGAATTTGAAACAGAATTTTGTTTGAATGTGCCATCGTTTAACTGGAATATTTTTTTAATTTTTTTTTGGTCCAATACCCAGATGTGGTATGTCTTATTTTCCCAAATAGTTTCATTGTTTATTTACTTCTGCTTTTAATGCCGTGTTACTGAGCACCCAGTAACTCCCTCAGGTGTGATATTTTTCTGTTTTTTTTTTTTTTTAAATTAAATGTATCTCTGGATGTTTTTGCCTTGTTTCTGCCCTGGTGTATCTTATCCCTGCCCACTAGTGCTAATGAACAAGTGTCCTTGTTGCTGCAGAGTTCACCTTGTGTTTTTTGTAAAACTATGAAGTTGGCACTCTATAATGATCATTTACCTGTACACATACTTTTTTTTTTTTTTTTTTTTTTTTTTTTGGGGGGGGGGGCTCTTCTCTGATAAATGTAAGAAAAAAATCTCAACTCATAAATCCATCCATGTTTTCAGCAAGTGATTTGTTGATCTTTATTTTTCTTAGTAGTCAAGCATATAAGCCATACACTTTAGACAAATATTACAGATATGACACTAGATCTGCTTGTAGGTATTTGATGATCTTGGGATGTAATCTGTTGTGTTGCAGCATTTTGAAATATTTGTGGCCTAAATCTGAATTTCTGACTTTTAAACCCAACTTTTAGCTACAAATGTCACATTAAATAAATGTGGTTCTTTACGCTATGACCTTAACAAAGACACTGTCAAAAACATAGTAAACATCAGATATGTCTATATCCAGAGGCGATCAGGGATAAAACAGCAATGCATTATATTCCAAAAACATAAATAAAAGGTCTACAAAAATAAACCCCATTGGGCATGAGGGTGGAATACCCCTGTATACGCTACAGCATTAAAGACAAAAGTCCTTTCAGAGTTGTGCTAATAAACTATTTGATGTGAAGTCGTGGAGCTAGCAGGAGGTGAAGGTCTTCCAGAAGAAATTGCGGCAGCCGGTTTTGCGCTCCCGCTGTGGGAAGGGCAGCTGGCGCACCATGTCGCTCCTCACATCTGTGCCTGAAAGCACCTCATTATCACCTGGAATCTCCAGATCAGACAGGAGCTTCAGGATGAGCATGCGGGAAAGCTCCTGTACAAGAAGAGGAAGAAACAGAAGAAAATAAGAGGGACATTTGTAATATACTCAAAGTCATAGAAGGGATTCTTTGGCGTAATAATATGAAAGATCTGCTTTTGGTTCCCTAAAGAACTTCTGAATGAATGGTTCTTCAAAGAACCTCTATATAAATGTTCTCCTAGAGCTTTGCTTCCAGTGCTAAAACCATTTAGGAACATTTATTTTTATTTATTTATTTATTTTAATCTTGTGCTTTGGTTTTTCACCACAGAACAGCATAAATTTCTTGAGAACATCTCTCTCTTAGGCGTCACACTTAGCCGACTGTGGCTCTACAAAATATGTCTTTCTGCAGTGAATCTAACATTTTGAAGGCTACACTTTATGCAAAGTATGATCCTGAAAATGTTCATCAAATATGATCCGATATAATTTGTGTAGAACTGTTTCAACCTGCAGCATGTTGAGCTGAAGAAATGGAAAGAAAAAAGAAAATTGGTAAAATACAACAAAACCTACCTTTGTAAATTGTCTGCTCATAAAGAAAATATGTAATTTCACATATAACTTTCCATAAATCACACCTTGAGCAATTGCAGGTTCACATGCGAAATGTTATTTTTATTTTGAATTTTAATCCATTGAAAAATCATTTACAGTATCTTATCATTCATTTAAAACACAAATACTAATACATATCATAAAATAATACATTTTAATATTTACATTTATTTACATAAATACATTTCTGCATTATCAAGTAGTAGCTCTATTCACATTTAGATGAAAAAGAAAGTAATTGTAATATTTGTGTAGCACATTTTTCAGTCAAAAGCCACAAAGACAAAAGAACTTCAAAACATTAAATAATACAGAATGAAAGATGGTCATTGAAAATTGAAAAAAAGCATTAGTCAAAGTAATAAAAATTACAAACATGCACCTAAAACATGCATACATACGCACACACAAAATAATACAATTCTAAATCATGAGAAAAAATTACCATTAAAACAATTATGGTAAAAGAATAAAGTTACACTCATAGAAGCGCATTTCTAAACAACCACACATTCGTGCATTGGAAGAATCTCTTACCTCATTCCCTTTGGGGTCTGCCTGCAGCTGGGCCAGGATGTCTCCTCTGGGTGCTGCACTGACCGTACTAACCAACACAAGGACAGACAGAGCCACCACCATGACCTGCAGCTGAGAACACATCTTGCTGTATATCGCACACGCCTGTAACCTCAGAGAGCTGAGAACTGATCACAGTGGACCAAAGACAGCATGAGGCACATTATATACCTGTGTTATAGAGAGGGGGGGGGGGGGGTCTGTTTGGGGAGGTGTTCTTGGTGGAGAAAGGGCAAGGCATGAGAGGATGGAGGTTGATGGGTGCTTATGAGTGAGTTGGGGGGGTGGGGTTGTATATTTAAGCGATTATGAGTGTGCATCTGTGCATGTGCGTAAGCAGGGTGGGTGTTTGGGTGCGTGTCGGGATGAAAGTCAGGGTGTATGGTGGGGGGGTCTCAGTGGGGAAAAATTTTGATAAGGTCACATAAAAGTGTCATCTTTGCATTAGAAATCCTATTCTAATGGCTGATATCAGATAAATGCTAGGGCTGTCACATTCATTTAAACTCAATCACCCAATTTTTAAAAATTACTGCTAAAATGAACTGGCAATGAGTAAGAAACAGAGAAACAGAGCCTGATGGACATTTATTCAAATGGTTTGCCCACATATGCCCACCTTTTTGGCACAGGACTCCCACAGAGCATATATATATATATGACATCTTCTATGTCAAATTTATGCAAAAATATAAGGTTCACAAACTTTCAATTTCATACATATATATATATGAAATTGAAAGTTTGTGAACCTTATATTTTTGCATAAATTTGACATAAAAGATGTTCTTTTAAGAAGTTCTAAAAGTAGATAAAGAGAGCCAAATTAAACAAATGAGACAAAAATATTAGACTTGCTCATTTATTTTTCTGAGGAAAATGATTCAATATTACAGATCTGTGAGTGGCAAAAGTAAGTAAACCTTTGCTTTCAGTACCTGGTGTGACCCCCTTTTGTAGCAATAACTGCAACTAAACTGTAACTGTTGATCAGTCCTGCACATCAGCTTGTTGGAATTTTAGCCCATTCCTCTGAACAAAACAGCCCCAACTCTGTTATGTTTGTTGGTTTCCTCCCATGAACTGTTTGCTTCAGGTCCTTCCACAAGATTTCTGAAGGGTTAAGGTCAGGACTTTGACTTGGCCATTCCAAAACACAATCTTTATTCTCCTTTAGCCGTTCTTTGGTAGAACGGCTTGCGTACTTAGGGTTGTTGTCTTGCTGTATGACACACAGACAAATTCAATAAAGTGTTGAGTCAAATATATGCAGTAAAAATGTATGCAGTAAAGCACCACTGTATACACAGTCATATGAAAAAAACCTTGGGTGCCCCTGGTCAAATGAAATGTTGAGGTGAAAATAAGTCAAGATGTCCTCGAGAGAGAACACATTTCTGCACATTTTAATGCACAGTTATTGTTGATTTGTAGAATTTATATATATTTGCTAAAATATAGCGGAAATGTAAAAGAAAATTCCACAGAAGACTCAAAAACTGAATATCAGTGTGTCTATTAATTGCTGATGTTATACCTTACAATTTTTTTCCAATAGACTTGATTTCAATTTTCCAAGAATTCTTAAGTTCAGTCTTAGAAGTTGCTTACATTTCCAGCAGTTTCTTTGCTGGATTTTTATATTATCTATTCTCTTAACTATAGCTACAAATCCTTTCTGACCCACAGTGTGGAGTTGGTGTTTGCATAATTTGTTATTGTTCAATTGTCATATCTATTGTTTGGTATCTTTGTTTTTTAACTTAAAAAAATTACTTGAATAATTTTCAAATTAATCATTGAATTACTCAAATACTGATATACAGATCACAGCCCTACCAAATGCAGGTTCCATACCCTTCAAATCCATCATTCTTCATCAGCCATCTTTCTGAAGTGGCCCTTCAAAGCCCCTGGCAGACAAAGAGTGTTCTAAACCTCAGACATGAAACCTTCAGCAGTGGTGCTAATGGCTGCTAAGCAAAGGAGTGCGCTGACGTGGAGCTCCGTTAAGGCCAGAAGTGCGTCACTTGTGATTAAGCGCAAAGTATGTTTGCGTGTCTTGCTCTCTGCGTGAAGTCCTTGTTACACAGAGCTGCTAATGACGAGAAGTGACTCAAATGTTAATTGGCCTGCATGCCCACTGCTCCCCCAATAAGAATCCATCCTATAAACTTGCCAGGTGACTGCAAAGACACACGCATGCTGACATATACTGCCCAACACCTATCACGACCTGGTATTTATGGAGTAAAAATACAAACAGAAAGTTATCTGTGGTCTATTACACTCTGTTTGTTCTGTTGCCAGACAGCATCAGCAGGCCACACTTTTAAACGGAATATGGCCACAAAATATAATCAGTAAAGAAGTACATTGTGTTCATACTATATCTTTATATTATTATGTGTATCATAGTCCCAAGTGGCCTATACTAGTTCAAAGCTCTATATAGGGAATTTGACATAATTCAAAATATATATAAATATTCATACGTCAATTATTGAGATGCAAGTAAAGCTATTCAGTGTGGTGTAATGTAATTTTTTCATTGTAGAAAAACCTACTGATTGAGATTTCTTTACATTGGTGGTGATAAGGACCTGGATTATATAGCCAGTGAGCCTAGACTTGTCTTTTGAGTTTTTGTATGTAATTTTGATGATGGAGTATTTTGCTCAACACATACCTCCCCAGCAAGAAAGGCTTTAAAATGCCTTTAGGCAACACCTCACCTCAAAACTATCATGAAACAATGTCTCAGACATCAGCAACGTATCTGCAAGCATTTCACCTAATAACTTTTTGTGATGTAGCTTTTAGAGGCATTAAACACTTCAGACATCTGGTTCCTATCACCACCACTGTGAATAATTCTGACCTGGTATGTTTCTCTAGAACAGAGCATTTCACATCAAACTGCTCTGAATGATGTGGTTTACATTTTAACACTGTGACTGGAGGATTTCATTGTAAATTCCATCTTTTTGCAGTGTTACGGCATCTATAGTAATTTAACGTTGGCTTGTGACAAGCTAAGGTGCAGCAAGGTGGCATTAAAACCCCCTGCCCCCAAACCGCCCCCAAACCACCACCTCTGGTTTCCTTGATTACCCTGATTATTCATCCTCTCATGTCTGGCAATTAACATTTACTGAGACGGCATGGCACAGGTGTGGGCAACATGGTGGGCCCCGAAACACATAGGACTTCTCTCAGTTCACATTATGACAGACAAAAAATACTGAGATGACACAACCACATAAGAGACCAACTAAACTAAACCATAGACGAAAAGATGCTGCTGCTGATAATCCACTTTGAGAATGACTGCAGCTTGAACACTTAAAATGGGGGGAAAATACTAAACGTTGCTTAAATAGGCTACAAACTAAATACTAAAATTTGTGTGTACATTTCTTTGTAGAGGCCACTAGATGGCATCGCATTGTTACCCTTCAGCCAAAGAAATGTTTTTTTTTTTCTATCGAAAAGCTCGCACACATTCATTTAAACCGAAACTAGCTAATGCTTACCGTGTTATAAGATGATTCAGCAAACAAATAGATTTAAAATATTCGAACTCCTCGAATGTTTGAATTACTGGAGTGGATGCCGACCGTCCAGCAGCTCTAGAGAGAAGTGATGACTTTACCTCGAAATTCATTACGTATACACATTTCACAGGCTAATCAGTGAGTCTAATCATTTTATTTTTCATCAGTCAAGTAATTCAGTCAGTCATCAGTTCAGTCATTCGTTGTTATCCATAAATCATTCAGATACATTTAAGGTAAATTTTCAAATATGTCCAAAACTAATTAGCACTTTTTTTTTTATTTTAGTGCTAAAAAGAAATCCTTCCGTTAGAATTAATTTGGAAAATCCTTGAATTATTGTGAGACCTGAAATTCGACATCATAAAATATATTTCTAAACGTAAAATCTTGATATGTGCGAATTCAATTTATTTCATGAGTTTTTTACTTAGTCAAGTTGATTTTATTTTTTTTTTATTAAAAGCTAAAACGGGCTTCCTCAGCTGTCGTCCTGAAGACTTTTATGCAACCTTTTTCCCTCCCGCTCGCAGTTTCCGCCATAGAAAGGAAATGTTGACTTGGTGTGTTTAGCTGAAGTTTGCGAAGGTTTCTGTCGAAGTGCTCTTTGTATTGTACTGTTCAGCATGTCGGATACATGGAGCAGCATCCAGGCGCACAAAAAGCAGGTGGACTCTCTCCGAGAGAGGATCCAGAGGAGGAGGCGAGACCCCGCGCAGCTGGGCGCCATCGGTAACCGAGCGTTACTGCTGTGTAGTTAAAGCTGGCCGTGCCGGGCCGTGCGGACAGACAGCGGCTCACAGCGAGCTTAGCTGCCTTTAGCCGCTCGAATGTAGCTTTAATAGTGTGAAAAACGACAGAATATAATAGCCAGCAAGCCTTACAAATGATGGATGTCTTCCAAATGAAAACTCGTAGAACTATGGTTAGATTTCGACGGTAACGTTACACATGCAAGCTATGCAGCCAGCGGCATAACTAGGCTCTCCTGGGCCCGCCTCATGAAAATGACTTCCAAGTATTTTAAGACGTGTAAGATCACAGGTGGTTTTGCATAGTAAATAAAATGGGTATAACTGTGTTGTAGACATTGTGACCCTTGCTTCCCATTGACACCATGGTAAAGAAATCAGAATGGGTAAATCTTTCTACAAATGAACTATTTCACATTTTGTGAATTTGGTTTTTATATAACCATTGAGGTATATGGAAACTGAAAAAAGCCTATTTAAGATTTTAAAGGTATAAATACTATATGAATAATTTTGAAGTTTGTAAAGGATTTTTTTAATGAATAGATGTCAGTGCTGTCTGCGTAGTGTTGTTGGAAGCTAACTGTTGAGCTGTTTGCAGTTGTGTCAGTATCTATGTGTTTAGGGTTAAACTATAGAGTTTAGGGTCTCCTGTCACCATGGGCCCCACAGCAAATACCACTCCCACCCCCCAAACATTTACAGCACTGGTGACCTCCGTCTCATAAAAGCTCTTATAGCTCTTGGTTGAATACGCCTGTTAGTGAACGCACTTCATGGTTTGACATGAAAAGGAACAAAAAACTGTTGCTTGTGTAGTGTGTGCAAGCACTGTGGAGTTAGCAGTCAACTTCATTAATATTTTTCTCTCTCTTATCAGAGGTTGGAGGTGTTGATGGGGGAACCACACGAAGTGACAGTCCTGGGCCAACTGTCCAAACCCCTGCACAGGTAGAGGTGGAGCGTCCGCCAGACCCTGAATTAGAGCGAAGACTTCTGGGATACTTGTCCGAACTGAGTCTGTCACTACCCACTGATTCTCTTGCCATCACCAACCAGCTCAACTGTGTATGTATGGCAGTATGAGATTAAAAACAAGTCACTAAATGTGATCTGTGCAGGTCTGTGTTTTCTTTATATTTCTGTACATTGATTTTGATCTCTATCTCCTCCGCTCCTCTTTTTCCCTCTTAGTCTGAATCACCTGTATCCCACACCTGTATCCAGAGTCTTCTACTCAAGTTTTCTGCTCAAGAGTTGATCGAAGTCCGGCAGCCAACCATCACTACCTCGTCTTCTTCCTCTTCCTCATGCACCTTGGTCATCTCGGTAGATCATACAAAACTATGGGCTATGATTGGCAGTTCCTCAGCCCAACCTCAAAGGACTGGTGTCAAAAGGAAAGGTGATGATTCCGTTCACCAAAAAAGGGGCCCTGGCTCCTCCCCTCTGCTACCCTCTCCATCATCACCACCCAAGACTTCATCTATTTCCCTGGCATCGTCATCTAATTCACAGACAGGGACTTCTGATTGGAAGATGGGAGGTGCTGGAGCTGGGGCTGAGAAAAAAGGGCGAACCAATAAGGGCAAGACGTCTCATGTGGACATGGAGATAGAAAGCCTGTTGAGCCAGCAGTCAACCAAGGAGCAGCAGAGCAAAAAGGTACAAAGCATCATTAAAGCCACTAGTCATAAAGTCTTTACTGGATCAGTCTATGTGAAATTTGCAAAGGCTTATTGACTGACGAACTTAAAACTCAGGAAACAGCTTCACCAGACAGACGGTGTGCAAAAATGTAGGCTTGTGTCTTTGTTGGTTTCCAAGAATATATTCTTATAATATATAAATACACTATATTGCTAGAAGTGTTCACTCACCCCATCCAAATCATTGAATTCAGGTGTTCCAATCACTTCTATGGCCCAAGGTGTATAAAACCATGCACCTAGGCCTGCAGACTACTTCTGCGAATATTTGTGAAAGAATGGGTCGCTCTTAAGAGCTCAGTGAATTACAGCGTGGAACTGTGATAGGATGCCACCTGTGCAAAAGTCCAGTTGTGAAATTTCCTCACTACTAAATATTCCACAGTCAATTGTCAGTGGCATTATAGCAAAGTGTATGCGACTAGGAATGACAGCAACTCAGCCACGAAGTGGTAGGCCATGTAAAATGACAGAGTCAGCGGATGCTGAGGCGCATACTGCGCAGAGGTCACCAACTTTCAGCAGAGTCAATCACTACAGACCTCCAAACTTCATGTGGCCTTCAGATTAGCTCAAGAACAGCTTAGAGAGCTTCATGGAATGGGTTTCCATGGCTGAGCAGCTGCATCCAAGTCTTACATCACCAAGTGCAATGCAAAGCGTGGAATGCAGTGGTGTCCATCACTGTACTCTAGAGCAGTGGAGACATGTTCTCTGGTGTGATGAATCACGTTTCTCTATCTGGCAATCCAATGGATGAGTCTGTTTTTGGCGATTGTCAGGAGAACGCTACTTGTCTGATTGCATTGTGCCAAGTGTAAAGTTTGGTGGAGGGGGGATTATGGTGTGGGGTTGTTTTTCAGGAGTTGGGCTTGGTCCCTTAGTTCCAGTGAAAGGAACTCTTAATGCTTCAGCAGACCAAGAGATTTTGGACTTTGTGGGAACAGATTGGGGATGGATCCTTCATGTTGAGAGAAGCCAGTTGAGGTGGTTCGGGCATCTGGTAAGGATGGCCTCTGGACACCTCCCTAAGGAGGTGTTCCAGACATGTCAGACGGGGGAGAGACCCCGGGGAAGACCCAGGACACGTTGGAGGGATTATATCTCTCGACTGTCTTGGGGACGCCTCAGTATCTCTCCGGAACAGCTGGAGGAGGTGGTGGGGGAGAGGGAGGCCTGGGCCTCTTTGCTTAGGCTGCTGCCCCCACGACCCGGACTCGGATAAGTGGATGACGATGGATGGAGCCAAACTACTAAAAAGTCAAATAGGTTGCATTTTATTTTACAAAATACAGAATTTTATATTGACAGAACTGTGATAAAGTAGTAAGCAAATTTGAGATGGCCAATTTTTCTGATGGTTTTAACTTGCTACATGCAAAATACAAGCAAATGATTATTAAATCTATGTACGTGCGTATGTGGTAGGTAAGCAGGGAGATCCTTGAGCTATTGAACACTAGTTCAGCCAGGGAGCAGTCCATTGTGGAGAAGTTCCGTTCAAGAGGTCGAGCACAGGTACAGGAATTCTGTGATCATGGGACTAAAGAAGAGTGTATGCGGTATGGAGACACCCCACAACCCTGCAACAAGCTTCACTTCAGGTTGGTCCGTCTCATACGTCCCACACAAAGATAGATTGGTCTGCCTTACCCCACACAGATGTTAAACCCACTGAGACTGATGTCTGAGGTCTTATACCGGGCACAGGTAATTGCACAGGGTACTTATCCCTACCTTGCCCCATTCTCAGTTCAGTTCTGTTTAAGTGTATTTATATAGCACCATTTACAACAGTCTTTATCACTTGCAGGTTTATAAAAATACAGATCCAAGCTAAGGCTAAATGATTTGGGGGAAAATGTCTAAATGTGATTTTTTTTTTTTTTTTTTTTTTTTTTTTCTTCTTTCTGACAAATATTCTGGCTGCAGTTTAATATGCAATTATTTTCAGAAAATGTAAGATTTAGGCCTGTGTTGTTTTGACCAAGAAGACCAGCATATTTTTTTTTCTGGACTGAGAGTTGAATGCTGAACATATTATGTCAGACTGCCAACTTGTTCATAATGTAGGTTATAATTTTGATGGCAACTCCATTTTTTTAAAATTTAGATCTAAAAATGATTGTGCTTTTGGTAGTCCAGGCCCCTCATGAGCACCACATCTTGAAATAATTGTGGTGGACTATTTAGTTGTCAAATATGTGCTTAGATATAAAATGTGTGTTAGATATAAAAACATGGTGAGTAAGGAAATGAACATTGTGTAAGGCATTTTTGTGTCCAAGTTCTACTGGTTGAAACAGTCATGTGACTTCTATAGGCGAATCATCAACAAGCACACAGACGAAAGCTTGGGTGACTGCTCCTTCTTGAACACCTGTTTCCACATGGACACATGCAAATACGTGCACTATGAGATTGACAGCCCACCTGAGGCTGAGAGCGGCACATTGGGACCACAAGCAGGGGCCGCTGAACTGGGCCTGCATTCTGGAGATGCGGACAGCAACGTGGGGAAACTGTTCCCAGCGCAGGTAGGAGATCTACTGAGTATTTGAGAAAAGGAGAGAACATTTGACTGTAGATAGTGACTAAGCAGTAGACTATCTCATGATTAACGGAGATCTTGATGCTGGGCCAGAATTGGATTCAGGTTAACTCTATTGTTCAACCTGAGAGGACATCTGTGTTTTGGCCTTCTTTCAGAACTTATAATTATTGACAGTTTTGCGCAGTGACTGTTGGGATTCTGAAAGCCATCTTATTTTTTGCTGAGATAGAAGCATTCTTGGAAGCTTTCCCTTTCCACATGTGTTAGTGCTGGTTGTTATGAAAAAAGAACTGGCTTGGCTGATGTTGGAATTTATTATTTCATGCTGGAGCCAGCCGTCTGCATTGTGATTTAGCAGTATCTGAGTTTTTCAGACTTCAGGAGGGCTAAATGTATCCATGCCTAAAATTTTAACTTAATGCCTTTAGGCTCCCCTTTTTCATAGATTTTATGTACTGATATTGTCCTAGTCCAGCTGTAGCAGTTTCCTTTATTTTTATTTTTTTATTCCTCATCAGTGGATCTGCTGTGATATACGCTACCTGGATGTGTCCATCCTGGGGAAATTTGCTGTGGTGATGGCTGATCCTCCATGGGACATCCACATGGAGCTTCCATATGGAACGTTGACTGATGACGAGATGAGAAAACTCAACATCCCAATTCTCCAGGACGATGGCTTCTTGTTCCTCTGGGTCACTGGCAGGTGTGGATAAAAGTAGCATTATTTAATTTAATCATTTTACAGGTGTTCTATGCTTATTATGACTTTGCAAGTTAAATTTTGGATCTTTTACAAAGTAGAGGTACTGTTTAACCCATCTTTAAACAGTGCATCTTGTTTAAACCTTGATCTTGGTCTTGCCATTAAACATGCCATAGCTGTTGTTCACCCAGTCCCTGGTGCAGAAGTCTCAGACGTTACACTGCAGCTTTCTAATCTTTTAAAGAAGATAATCGTACATGCAGTGATATCAGAGCTCAAAACCCAAAATTGTTAAGAGACTTCACATTCTTACTTATCTTCTATAAAAGCCTGCTTGAAATCTCTGGCCCAGTTCCGATCCTGGGTAGAGGTGTAGTTGCATTTTAAACCTTCATAATTGCCTTCAAAAAAACCTCTGCACTGGCTTTTATTGGCAGTTATCTTCTGGAGCCAGCCATTATTCTACAGATCTAATAGAACTCATCTAAACTGGCTTGGTTTACAGATTATAGGACACAACACATTTTACTCTGTTTTTCATTTTAGATGATTATGCAATACCTATGATATTTGCTCTGATGTTCCAGCAATTATTGGTAGTAGACCTAGGACCAGTTCTCTATATAAGCACATAAGAACTGTCAAATGAAGCAGACAAATTTTATGGTTTTATAAATACAAACAACCTAATCTGCATAGAGCCTTCACCTCCTCTCTATTCCCAGCCAAAACCTCCTATAAGCTCTGAAAAAGATTTGCTAGTTCTCAAAGAAGAAACAATCTTGAAATAATTAATTTAAATATTAAAAGTCTACCTCAATAGAATAAAATGGACCAAAGCACTGACTACATTCTGACCTAGATATATTAATCCTAACAGAGACATGGCTTAAGCATTCCATATATGATGCAGATGTAGCTCTAATATAGAATTGGCAGGGAATCGAGAGGAGGCGGAGTAGCTATTTTCATAAAGGTAAATGTATAAGCTAAATTACTAATCGCAGTGTTGAAAAAAGTGCTTTAGGAGTGTCTAGCTTTGAAGGTGTCCCTAGGGAAAATGAGTCTGCTGTATTAGTAGGGACCCTTCAGGCCTCCTTCTGCTCCATTTTCTGCAACAGATGAAATAAGTGATACTTTTTTTGATCCCACAAATGGGGAAATTCCACCTCCGCATTTAACCCATCCATGAAGTGAAACACCACATACGCACACTAGTGAACACACACACTAGGGGGCAGTGAGCACACTTGCCCGGAGCGGTGGGCAGCCCAGTCCACAGCGCCCGGGGAGCAGTTGGGGGGTTAGGTGTCTCAGTTATGGACTGTCGGCAGTGGGGATCGAACCGGCAACCTTCCGGTCACAGGGCCGGATCCCTAACCTCCAGCCCACGACTGCCCCAACAAATATTTTAGTAAACCAGTGTTTCCCATAAAATGTCAGAAATTAACATGCCATTTATAGATTTGAGAGCATTTAAAATACAGATATTTACAACTTCTCTCAATGTTCACATTTGCTTACAGAGCTATGGAGCTTGGCAGAGAGTGTCTGAGCCTCTGGGGGTAGGTGTATTATTTATAATAATGTTCAGCTCTGTGCAAAATGGTAAAAGACCTGCTTGTGTTTTGTATTATCAGAAATTAGTTACACTTTAGCAGTAGCATAATGTGATCAAATTTGCTCTCTAAAGAAGCAATAAAAATTCTCTCCAGTTGTCCGTTTCAAACTGGCACTGGCAGTGTTCACCTCGGCTGGGCTGTGATTCTCTCGCTCCTTCTCTCTCTCTCTCAGATATGAACGTGTTGACGAGATCATTTGGGTAAAGACCAACCAGCTCCAGCGGATCATTCGCACAGGCAGGACTGGACATTGGCTGAACCACGGCAAAGAACACTGCTTAGTGAGTTTCTGTGTACTTTCGACTGAGTTGTGTTTCATGTTGGGGTTTTTTTCCTCCGTTTTTTTGTAACTTTAAATCTGTGTCTTATTCTCCTCTATTAGGTGGGAGTGAAAGGAAACCCTCAGGGATTCAACAGAGGCCTGGACTGTGATGTGATCGTTGCAGAGGTAGAAACAGAAATATGACTGGAAATATGACTCTTTCACATGATATTTGTTATGTTGATCTTGTATATTTAAAAATAAAACAAACTAAAACATTGGTTTTCTCACACATTTCTATATTAGGTCCGTTCGACAAGTCACAAGCCAGATGAGATATATGGCATGATTGAGCGTTTATCTCCTGGCACTAGGAAGATTGAGCTCTTTGGAAGGCCACACAATGTCCAGCCAAACTGGTACATAATTTATAAAAGTTATACCTATGAATATTTTTTTTTTCTCTTCACTCCTGTTACTCAGGCTTGTCCTTTCTTCAATTCCAGGGTAACTTTGGGAAATCAATTGGATGGAATTCACTTATTGGACCCTGATGTAGTAGCTCGCTTCAAGAAGCGCTATCCAGACGGAGTGATCTCCAAACCCAAAAACATGTGAAGAAACTCATGACTGACACATGTAGAGTCCTCTCAGAAACTTGCAGGTTACAGGATAGTTTAAAGACTGGTTATGTCCAGCCTGTGAATATTTTTGTATTGTCATGTGTTTTTAATAAAACAGCAGAGTGAAAGTGTTTTTAGAACTGTTTTTAATAGCAAAATGGCACATACAGATCATAAAGTCATTTTTGAGACAGAGCTCTATGAGAGCAATGGACAGTTTAAAAAGTTTTTTTTGTTTAAATTTGACCAAACAAAAATTTAGCACAACGTTTTCTTGCATTCTGTCAAACAAATGTAGACCTTATTGTTTTTGTAATTTTTTTTAAATGCAGAGAAATGTAATTTTGCCATTAATGAAATCTCAGTATTAACCTCGTTTTTGTTAATCACATTTTTTGTTAAAATCTGCAAACCTTTTTTTGTTAAAAACATGCAACACACTTTTTGAACGGTGTTATGGTGGTTGACGAGATGAGTTTGAAGGTGTCTTGACAATCACCAACCGTACTCTAGGATAAACGTAAACCTGTTTGCTGTAATATCGCTACTTGATGCTGTAAAAGCATGAAGCATTTAGAATGAACAACTGTGTAGTATTTAACAAATTGTGTCTGCATACTAACCAATCTGTGCTCTATGTCAGTATAAGAGGCAAAAGGAAAAGAGCACTTGTAAAGAAACCAAAATGGTCTTGAAAAGAAAAGAGCCCCTTGTTTTGTAGGCCAGAAAAAATACCTCTACCTCTTTTTACTGATAGTATTTGCATGTAGGGTTTGTTAGCTAAGAATAATAAGAACGGAATAATTTTTGCTTGTGAATTGAAAACGTGACAAACATTTCCACAGAACAATCAACTCTAAGCAGACATCTGTGTAGAAGTACCAGACAGTATGAAAGGCCATGCCAAGGGAAGTGAGCAGGACAGAAACTAAAGAACCCAGAAAGCACTTTTTGTAGTCTCATTAACATCTCTCCATAAAAGCTCAGGACCTTCATTTTTCCCTTCTTCCCTCTCCAGTGTAACTCTGCCAGTCAGTGGTGTTTTGGTGGCAAACACACTGACCGATTCCATCTTCGTGTCAGCATTTAAAAGAGGTCACCCACTGAGTGGCTGTGAGACACATCTCGTTTCAGTTCACCTTCCTTTACCCATGATAACACCCCTGTCTCTCCTTACAGTTCACAACTGAGGGGTCAGAGTCCTTTTCAGGAGCTTGGCAACCAATGGAAGTTAATATGTGGCATCTACTGCATTGATGTTGCTGTCCATCTGGTGTCTGAAGGAGACTCGAGCTTTCTGGGAAAAATATACCTGAGGGCCACCCAGGCTGCTCCCGCTGTCACCCTCACTGCCCATTGATGTGGTGGAAGAGAGACGTGGCTTTGGTTCCTCACATGATACTACAGTTTCTTAAAGAGAGAATTGCATTAGAATGTTACAACCAGGATAGAACAAAATACAAAGAGCTAATATCTGTTTCTAGTAATGGCTTGAGTTTTAAATCCATGAGCAGATAGTGTAGAATACTATTTTATATATATATATATATATATATATATATATATATATATATATATTAACCAAAGTACTGTTAAGCCTCCATTCAGTTCTAATCAGATAGCACTCAGTGTTGGGAAAGGTGAGTTCTGTCTGTCTTATCTGTCAGAATTGGAAGTATTAGGTTTCATATTTAGAAAAAAACCAAGAGTTTGACTTCAGAAATCCCAAACCCATCAGATAGTGAGATGTCAGCACCATACTGTGTTACAGGAAAACCTTAATCGTAATTCTTTTTACGGTGATATGGTATTTATTTTTTTATTATTATTGGGAAAAACATTTAATTCTTATAAATAAAGCTTGAACAAAAGTCATCTGCAGGATGATAAGGTGAAATCTAGTGCTGTCACAGTTAAAACTTAACACGATTTAATAGTCAGTTAAAATGTGCCTTCTTGGTGTTTAGTTGGCAGTTTGCATGCTGACATTGCACATTACATTCTCTCACAGTTACACACAGAGCCATGTGTATTTTTAGCCACATGGTGTATTGTACATACGAGAGTCTTTTTTAAAGGTTTCCTACATGATCTTTTTCCTAATTAAGTATTTCAGGATATTTAAAAAGCTCTGCATGGTTTGCTATTTGCTGTTGTTAAGTCCACTTTTGTTCAGCCGTTTTAAAAAGCTCCAACAGTTTAATTGTCAAAATAATCGATGGATGATCCAATTATGATATAATCGATCGTAATGGCTTTAATGATTACAGTAATGTGAAATCAGTAGCTGAGGTCCCCTACCTGGCTCAGGAGGGCACTGCCTGTTCTTGCATTTGTCTTTGCAGCGTCTGTAGAAAGGGAAGCACAGGAGCACCTTCACACCCATTCCTCCAGGGGGCGCTAAGGAATAAGAAGGAGGGCAATGTAAGAAATTTATCAGGGAGAAGAGCCCGTTTCTTTTCAGAGTTTTAAATGAACAAATTCATGCCACTTAAAATTAAATATTCAGCACCTAATTATATTTTTTTGTTTCATCATAAAGTGAATTGCTGTGCCATTATTCTTTTATTATATGTTGTTATTTTGACAAACTTTCTCATTAATTTTAACACACACACACATTATATAAAAGAACTACTAATAACGAGGAACTTTCTCAAAATAATGGCATGGCAATTCAGTGATAAAATTATAATTAGGTGCTGGATTTTTAGTTTAGGTGGGGTAATGGGCTTCTATACAGATGTCGCATACTTCAAACTCATTTGATCCCATTAATCCCATTTATGCTTTTTGTGAATTGAGAGTAAGACCCATCATTAAATCACGATCTGATTACAGCCATTGCAGTACTGATGGGAATAGTTTGATTGTGTTGAGGAGGATAATCGAATCTTCACCCCCTGCCATAGTGTCTTCAGAAAAAGGTGTGGCACCGCTGTCCAGCGCTAGCTAATCCTGTGAATCGACGTCAGAGGACTAGACAGGCGTCCTGCTAAGCCCTTGATTGGCATTAGTCAACACAATAGGTCATGTTCTCAGACATGCAGATCTCTTTATGATCCTGTTGAAAGTCATAACTCTAAACTGTCAGTAATAGCCAGCAGAGGTGGGCTTACTACTCTCATTTACTCATTTTGGTGGATTTGTACATTTGATTCATTTTAAATGACTTTTACATAAAGTAGCCTATATATGTATCGCAGATTAATCTACATTTTAAATTTACGTCCCTAACATTTAACTGCAAATTCTTTTTAGGGGTTTCATTTCAAAATGTGACAGTGACATCATCTGTAATGATTTCTTGCTAATCACACCTCTGAATTTGGAAGTTCACCATTTTATTTTAGCCCAAAAGGATCATATAAGGAGAAGAATATCATGTAGGAAACAGCAGTTCTTATGCTGATCAGGGCTGCTTACAAGAATTTCCACTGCAGTTCTATTGGGAACTCTGCAATGTAGTTATTTGAGCTCAAGTTGTGTTTTTGGAAAGACAGTTTTACTTTTATTTGAGCCAGTAAAACAACAAATGCTCTTTCACCAGATTTTAATATGTTCAAACATGAACCGCAAACTAGTTGTACTGGTTTGTATTTAAAACATCTATCAGGTTACATGATCGCTGCAAGGCCTTCTCATTTTATACCGCTCTGTCTCATTCACTGAAATGATTAACTTACAGATTATAGAGCCTGTGTAAACAAGGCCGCTCTCACAGTAGAGATAAAAAAAGTGAGTGTATATATAATTGAAATGAGTGAATGTATATATCCCACATTTACCATTTAAGTTATGGACACAGATATAGTGTCAGTAGATGTTGCTGACAAAGTCACTGTCACAGAGACCCATGCCAGTACATGCCCTAGACACGCCTCCTAAAGCATTTCTCATTCTCTTTAAGGCTGAATATTAAGAGCATAAATCTTTGGCCTCAGAACAATATGATTAGATTTTTTAGGGTATAAAAAAACTCTTGCTATACATCCAGTACTGCAGGAACGCAGTAGTCGAATATAACAAGACAAAACAAGCTCTTTTTTAAGATTGGTACATTTGAAAATAGTCCAAACATCTTTAAAATTCCACCTTTAGATCAAGGCATTTTTACACTGCTGCTGGATAGTCTTATTTCTTTCTTTTTGACATTATGACTTAATGTTCGTTCTATCCACAGCGCTCTCTCGCCTGCCTGTCACTCCTCCAGCTACCCCATACCTTACAGTTATGTGTTAAACTTTCCAAAGCTTGGTAGCTTTCTCACACTTCTAATAATCTGGCACATGATCAACCGCACTCAGTTCCAGCCCATGAAAAAAAAAAAAACTTCTGGGACAATGTCAGTTCCCCCAGAGCACACAATGGCGATTGTGTTTCCATTTGACTTATGTGATAGTGCAAAACAATATAAAACAGTATACGTGCCTTTGCAGCCTGGCAATCACTCAAGTGTAGTTACAGATTTGGTGCCGATTGTGTAAAGGGTCAGTATGAGATGAGGTTTTATGTGGTTCTTGGAAACTGTAAAAGCCACAATGACAGTAAGATCTTAGAAGTCTGCATGTACAATCACATGCAAAAGCTTGAACACTCCAATCAAATTTGTTCATTTTCTTTGTGAAAATAAGTGAACACATCCCACACAGGGAATGCACTTAAATACCTGTCATTTTTTCCTGCTAATTCTAATGCACTATTTCCATTCCATACAAAATGTTTTTTTTTTTTTATTTGCACTGGCCACATTATAGATTTCATTTTTTCCCATATGTTAAATTCAGCAAATAGATATTAATTGTGCATTTAAATTGTACATGAAAAGTGTGTTCTCTGTAGAAGATGTGTTAACTTAAATTCACTTAGAAAATCAACAAAACATGTCATGAAACATGGCTGTACTTAACTTTTTAACTTTGAACCTAGCATTACAGTATATTATGAAGGAAGG
Organism: Pygocentrus nattereri; assembly: GCF_015220715.1. NCBI lineage: Eukaryota > Metazoa > Chordata > Actinopteri > Characiformes > Serrasalmidae > Pygocentrus > Pygocentrus nattereri. Next base: position 26,086,879 of record NC_051212.1, read on the forward strand.
GTTGCTATGGAAAAAATATCATTATAAAGGTTTATTTTATGGAGCTTCCTCCAAGCCTGGACATCTTCAAATGTCCGGTTGAGCTTTACATCTAAACATATAACCGTTGTATCACTGTTATACATTTCTGTTACATTCACTTTACATAGAAGGGAAATCTGTGAGCCTGTGTTAAGTTGTTTTGCTGTTTAAGTGGCCATTTACTTAAATACCAAGAGCATGGATTACATCTTTTACAAACAATGTCTCTATGCAACTACTTTCCCTATTCTTACGCTAGGACTGAGGGATGAATTACATATCTGGCTCTGTGTTTTGTCCACAGTGATAGCCAATAAAGTACAGATGCTCATTCAATGGTGTTGCCTTGAAAATGTAATCCTAAGCCATCTCTGTGCATTGTAATTGTAAACTACTCAAGCCTTTAGTGCAACCATGGTGTTTGTCACTGGATCAGGCTTGCTCCCCCATCCCCCGAGCTTACTGGGAGAACACAATGTTCGAGGATTTTCTCCGAAAGCTTTCCCAGTACTACAGCCCCAAAGCAAGAGTAAGATCTTATTAGTGTTATTGTTTTCATGTAGCAATTGGAACTCTTACATGCTCTCATATCTAAACCTTGTCACTCCATTAGTTTTTGTTTTTTGAAAGAGAATAGAAACGCTCCAAAATGACGTAATAAAATCTTGTTACTTTAACTTCTTTTAAAAGATTGTTGTTTTTTCCCCTTTCCCCTATAAAGAACTTCAGTGATACGAGGTTTTGTTACAACAGCAGCCTCGTGTAGTCCTCTCACTTACAGCTGAAAAGTCAAAATGGAACAGATGACCAATATTAATGCCATTCTGCTTACTAGCTCAGATACAGCCAATGCATACTCCTCCCCTCACTGTCACACCCTTAATTCAACACAGACACGTTGTGTAGACGGTATCGTCAGCGGTGAGGAACTGTAGGCCCTTGTTCTTTCAGGCTGAAGAGTTCTCTGGCAGCACTCAGTAGGGATATAGAGAGAGAGAGAGATGAGAGAGAGAGTAAAATAAATCGTAACTGGGGACTTAAAAGGGGAATTCCACTGATTTCTCAAACCTTTCACATAATTAAATGATCAATATGTAAACTCAGTCATTCAGAGTGGTTTGAGGTGAAATGCTCCATTTTAAAGAAACTTACCAAGTCAGAACTGTTCACAATGGTGGTGATAGGAACCAGACGTCCAAAGAGTTTAACATCTTTAAAAAAGGTACCCACCCCATAGAAAGCTATTTTATGAAATGATTATAATTACACTGCCTGATGCCTAAGATTTTGTTTCTTGATTGTTTTGAGAGGAGGTTTTTTCATTTTTTCAACTCCATTCAAGGTGTTTTAAGCCAAAACGGTCCCCAAAGAAAACCTTTTTCTTGCTTTATCACCTTTTTATTATTATAGACATTACTTATAAAAACTCAGAAGATATGTAGGTTCACTGGTCATTTTGGATAGTAAATAAAATGACCACATTTGTGTTGTAGACATTGCTACCATGCTTCCTATGACCACCATTGTAAAAAAAATCTGAGTTGGTAGCTTCTCTATAATGGATTGATCACATCTGAGTGACTCAGTTTATAGTGATTGTATTATGCAGAAATAAAGAACAGTGGAATAATGTAGGAAAAAAACAGTTGGAATTCTACCTTTAAATGCCAGAGAGATCCATTTTTTCCTCTTCCCTGTTATATTTTTTAACTCAAGGTTCTATCCCTGAGTCCCAGTATGACGTGGGAAACCTGTGGGCCTGCGCCAAGCTGTCTTGCTGCTCAAGGGGTCATTTACTTAAAAACTTATGAGGCCTTTCACAAACAGGATCTCTGATTATGCATGGCAGCAGTTCCATGTACGTACACTGAATGGTAGGACAAGCTACATATCTGTGTCTGTGTGTTTTCACTCCTTCATAGGTTAAGTAAACACAAATGAAGGAATTCAACTTGACTTTTTCCATGCAGTTCTCCAAAGTTTACTCACAACACATGGCCATGCCCCTGCTTCCTCATGTAGGCCTAGACTTTTCTGAGAATCCTGAGCTCCCAAGTCCCACTGTTTATACACACAGTATATCGTAACCGTTCAAGGAAAACAAATATCTCATAACTGACAACTTTAAAGGAGAAAGCAAAAATATCCTTAACTTTTAACATATTAATGCATAGACGTTTTATTCCAAGCAGTTTTGGAGCATGCCTATTGGTCCATTCATCATGAAATTTTACACAATGTAAAGGGCATCTGATATGCGATGCCATAGAAGAACAACTTTGTTTGAAAAAGAGATGTGTGAGTGTGAAGAACCTTTTAAAGGCTTATATAACCTTTACAAACTATAAACGTTCTATACCAATTTAAGGCTTCTTTCAAGAACCTTATCATTATGGGGTAGTTCTTCAAACTTAAAAAGGTTCTTCATACTCCACAGATCTTTACAAGAATAAAGGTGCCCAAAAAGCTTCTTTGGAGCAGCGTAGTAGAAAAACCAGTTTTGATTCTTTAAAGAACATTATTGACTTAGACATACAGTTTTAGGAGCCTTTCATGTGCAAGTTTGAAGAACCTCCACATAATGTAAAGGATCTGTGTCAATTAAAGAATTCTCCTAGAATCGCAAGTCCAACATACAAGCCATTTGGCAATCTTAGTTTTTTAAGAGTATACCAACAGGGACATAGCATCCATAAAATGCTTCTTGAACCAAAAAAAAAAAAAGTCAAAATGAGATATTAACTCTGTGGTTAGGCCTCTAATATACGGCACATGTTAAATGACAGCAAAAAAATATTCTTAAGCTTTTTCAAAGTTTGAAATTGCAATTCATATCCACAACCATGGAATGTGTGGTTGAGTGGGTTATGGGTAACTTTCTGGTGATGTTGAGGTATTTGGCTTCATTCCTCCTTGGACCCCTCTGAGTCAGGCACTGTGCCCAGCACACAGCGATGCTGCTGCCATTTCACGTTAATATGTTTGGACAAACTGGCCTATTGAAAATCTCCCCAAAGAATCAGGACGGGTAAATATATCTAAAGGTCCTTCCAAAGGTCTCTGTCTTCAGCATCACCATCCATAACTTACTCTGATAAACTTACCACTCTCTAACATTGTGAGAGACTGACTTTGGTCTTTTGAAATGTATACTTGACCATGCAGAAACGTTAAGTAGTAAAGACTGTATAGTGGTTCACAGTTTGAGCATATTATATAATATGTTCCCAAAAATAGTGAAAAAGATCACATATACATATAAATTAAAGTACATAGCAATCAAGATGTAGATTATGTTACAGATCAAAGTGCTATAAAGACTTTTACAGTCTGTAAAGGCACTTTCTGTGCTTAAGTATTTACGAGCCTAAAGTGGAGCATTTGACTAATAATAACAGGAGAGAAGAATGGAGATACTCAAGGCACTTAAGTTGACACCAAGTGATTTGCAGTGTCCTCTGCTGCCAGAACGGTCTGGTGCCAAATATGAGCAAATTTCTTTTCCTGAGAATTGAATACAGAATGCAGTTCTTTCTATCAGCGGTTCCCATCTGTAGTACTGGGGTAGCCCTGTCCTGCTTTTTTTGGTGTTTTCCATGCTCTGCTCTGTCAACCAACCTATTAGTGAATAAGCCCTTCCTGAACAGAAGTGAGTGTGTTAGAGCAGAAAAAAGACCCAAATGTGCAAAAGATGAGTTCTCCCGGTCCAGGAACCATTGCTTTATATACTGAATCCAAGACATTTACAGCACTGACAGACACTCATGTCACGTCACAGCAGAAGCCAAAACGTAGCGTCAGGAGCCTTTCCCAAAGACTCATATTAGTACAACATGGTGCTTGCCCGGGCAGGGTATAGAACCTTACTCTGCTTCAAGGGGGGTGGAGGGCAGCTGTGTTACCCACTATGCAATACAAACTCCCTTTATAGCTAGGATTCAATTTGGGAGTGGATTTTAATCACTTTATTTTATTATAACAGTTTATTATCGCACCTGAGATGTCTATTATCTGTATTTTAAGACCCTTTAAATTTATGATATTTGCCTTTGAAATGCAAAATGCCACAAAAATGAACACAGCAAAACCAAGTAATGGTAAGATGTTTTATACTATAGTCATCTGCTGATGATAATCCTGCTAAAAAACATTAAAGTTTCTGTTGGTTCCAATAGTCAGTAATGATATTTTGTGTTGATCTGATATCACAGTGTAGAGGACTCTAATGGATTAACATGTGTTCTGGAACTGATGGAACCAGGTGCATTTGATGGTTTCCTAAATGGGGTTTAAAGGTGTTCTACAGGAAACCTTTGGTCTCTTCTGGTAACTATTAAGCCAGTTCCCATTAGAAAGCATGGTGGGTTAAAAAAGACAATTAGATCCTGTGGATTAAAACCTGATGGAATAACATTAGCGACTATTAGACACCACCAGGAACCAACAGAAACGTTTAAATGGTTTCTGTGATTTCTTTCAGCAAGACACCGCCCCTTGAAGACTTTTACAGTTCAACCACTGTTTGTATGAGCTGTGCAGGACAAAGTGCGGACAGCGAATAATTAGGCTCTCTCAAACACGCACGATAACGCGTTGACTGTAGTGGCGCCTATAGCGTTCCGGACATCCAAACAACAACACTAAAGAGACGAAAGCGAACTTCAGCAGCTCGGAAGGGAGGCGGATACTGGGGGAATTGCGCAATCGCCCTGCTTCTTCAGCGCTGTGCTCTCCCACACGGACTCAGCGTGTCGTACGTGACGTACAAGCTGACGGCAAAGGGGACCAACAGCGCTTCCCAGCTAATAACGAGCCGCTGAACTCAAACTAAATCACTCAGCTGGACGGTCGGGAACGCCTTCAGCAGACCTACTGCTGCTCCATCCACTGTTACATAAAAGTGGTGGACGTTCAGGAGAAAGCGGAGCGGTATCATGGGCGATAAAAGCCGTAATCTCAGCTATGTGTGAGCTAATCAGAGGAAACCCACCGAGCTGCGTTCATTCAGCTGACTGAAGGCCTCTTCCAGCACGAGGCTGAAGTTGGCTTCCTATTCGCCAACTCCTGCTTCAGATTTTCCCGTTCCACCTTAAATGGTGCAGCAGTTCCACTCTGACGCCTTAAATGACTGCACCGTTTAAGGCGGGACGGGAAGATTCGAATAAGAGGATGACTTCAGCTTCGTTCTTCGAGCAAGCTTTGATTGCATTTCTCTACTTAAGAGGAAACGATTCTAATGAAAAAGCCACAGAACAAACGCTTCACGCGTTTAAGTAAATGAATACTTTTAATAATACTTTACTACAAGCTACTACATACGTTTCAAAGATTACTCTAAGGCTGTGCTGCAGGAATATCACATTATTATACATCATTAAAGCATGCTCAGCACTACAGGTATTTTATTTGAGCATTAGTGTAGATGTTTTGTAAAGGCGTACTGTTGAATATGCAGCTGTTTTCTTTACTCTGCTTTAATACAGTGAAATGTGTGGCAACGTTGGCGGTAATATTTCTTGCATTACACAGACCCTCCTAAAGTGACACACCTCCAGCAGAAGTCAGGTAAACAGCCTTTTTTACCCTCTACCTTGTGTTCACTAGCAGTGCAGGCGTTTTGTTCGTTTAAAGCAGTCTGTCCCGCCTGTCGTGCAGAATGTAAATGGTAATTTACAGCGTTGCCTTACCAGTAAAATGAAGCAGTCTCGGAAAAAGTGGAAAGAGAGTTTGAAGTGGCGTTTCAAATCGTCCCAGTTGCACTGAAATCGTGCTTCCTCGGTTGGTCGTCTCAGCTGCTTGACTCAGTCAGATTAATAACATTTCAGTGGCTGTTCCTGTCCAGACAGCGCGCAAAGCTCGGGGAGCACACGGAGCGCTTTAGCTTTAAATAGCTCATCTCAGCAGCTACGGCGCACGCTGAGCACAGGCCACGCCCCCACATACACAGGCCACGCCCCTCCCGCTCCGCTCAGTGCTTCCTCAAGACTCTGGCAGGGCTCCAGAGAGGAGTGATAAACACGCTCTTCACAGACCGCCTTGGACCGCTTGTCCGACCACTTGTAGGAATCTTACAGAGTAGACCGGCTGTGTTAGATCCAGTGTTTTCAGAGTCTAAAGAACGCCCGTTTCCCTCACTGTTAGCAAGTTAGTAAGTTTTATTTATAAAGTAGCCAACATTTAAAATCAACTGACGTCCCATATGGAAATCTGAATCATAAAGAGTCAGGCATATATTTCAAAGTCTATGTATGTGTTCATTTATCAAATATTGGACACAATATATGCACATATACTGTATGTCTGACAGATGTTTTATGCATGGATCATACATCTGATACATTGAAAGAGTTTTAAAAGCAAAGAACTGTGTTTGTTATACATATAAATTTGTATCTGTTGATATATGACTGAAATATATGTTCCATATTTGAAAATGGCCAGTTTCAAATAAGTTACCATATATGTCACATGCATGGCCATATCACTGCTGTCGGAACAAAACCTTGTATCTCCAAAATGGTAAATTTACAGGAGAAGGAAAAAACATGCATTACTTTCAATGTAAGTCAATGGAACCAGACTTTTTCCCAAGTCATTTTTGGCTGTTTTTTTGGTCCATCCTTCATGAAATTTACACAGAATGTAAAGGCCAACATGCCTTTTCAAATTATTTCAAAACTGAAAATCGACAAAAATGGATATACAAGGTTTTCTTCTGACAGCAGCGATATGTTCCAATGGTAAGTTGGGCTCAAGGGAAATCTGTATATGCTATTTAGTTTATGGTAATGTATGTCATATTAGAAATCCACACATTGTCATATATCAAATTTCTGTATAGTGTCACCCAAAGGAACAGATAAACCAAAAATCTAGGCATAACAAAACAAACAGAGAAACAGAAAACTAAAACAGAACAAAAAAGACAATTAAGGCACTCTAAAATGAAATCTACATGAAAATGAACAATTACTAGGCTGTATGTTTTGCTATTAGGCTAATGCATTGTATCAGCATATTGTTACAGGATAGAGTAATAACTTTCAAAATAATAACTCTAAAAAAATCAGTATGCAGAGTAGTGAATGAAAACACAGAAAGAAAGAACCCCATTGATGTGACTGTTGTGTCCAGGGAAATCCTCTGAACCCTGTGGGATTACAGAAGTATCAAATAGACATTACCGGCTATGTGTGGAGTGTTGGCTTTTCATATAGACATACAGCGAGCGACTGTAAAAAGTATATATTTATCCTTGTTCCACCTTATTTGCTGCAAACTGAACACAGAACTGTATTGAATGTATTTGACTCAAATATGAAAGAACATGTTACATCAAGACTACTATTGCTGGACATAAGTAAACAGAAGGACAAAGTCCTGATATTTTTATTCATTTGAATCAGGCACAGTTGTAGGCAAAATTTTAATCTGTCTATTTAGTGTCATGAATATTTTTTGTTTATAATTATTGTTTTGTGTATTTTTTGTTCTATGTATTTATTTTCTGGTGTATTTCTTGTATATTCTTTACTTTTAAATGTTAAATTGTTGCAATGTTCTTTGGTGTTTTTGGATTTCATTGATTTCGTAAGCTTAACTGGGCACTCTATACTGATTTTGACCTTATAAGCCCAGCCCCGTCATAGTCTCCAGTGCTCTAGTTTGAGTTTAAATCTGCATTACTCTAGGGACCTGATGAAAGCCTGTATCTCTAAACTGGTTCAGTGACTTGCATGGATTGCTGTGCTACGTAAGCTGAGAGTGACGAAAAAACAAAACAAAACATTTTTTCTATCTTAGCTAGAAGCCCTGAGGTGGAGCTTCACCTGAATGGAAACTGAATTTGATACTATATTTTTAAAGTAAATGTATCTATTTGAATTGGGTATACCAGCAGCACCACTATACCACCTGACTAGAGAGAATAGTTTTAGCTGCAAGTGTATCTACCTGGTGGTGAAGTGTCAGCTTAGGCAGTGAGTGGGTCTCATTCATTTCCTGTGAGTAAGAGAGTCCTCATCACTATTGATGCCTTCATTTTGTTTGCTTATACAGGCTAAGAAGTGAAACAAGGCAGAAGAAACCTGAATTTTCCTCACTATTCCTTGGTGTAGTATGTAAACATTGTTAACCATTCAAACATACAAAATGTACCATTCACTCTCCTGTCCATACAGTCCATTTATGAATTAAGCTTTATGAATTAGGCTCTAGCTCCCCCTGTGACCCAGAAGGATAATCGGGTTAGAAGGTGTGTGTGTGTGGACCTATTTAGAGTACAACAGTGTAGCCCATTTCTGCTGAAGTTTGTTTTGCATGAGATGCATGCAATATTTAAGGTGTAGTTAGCAAAAAGAGTTCTACATAGAAAGGTTCTATGGTTTGCAACAATAGCAGAACCCTTTATGATTCTTTCAAAGCTTTCTACAGGCTTTCCATCATGAGGAAAGACCAATTAATCATGCAAAGCATTGAACTGGCTCTTTGAAAGTTCACAGTTCTACACATCATCGTTGTCAGAACAAAACTTTGCATTTCCGTTTTTGTAACTTAAAAAAGGTGCTCTTCCCACTATGTCAAACATTTCGTGACAAATGGAGCAATAGAAATGGTCCAAAAGGACTTTGATTAAAATCTTATTACATTCATTTACATTAAAAGTTTTTACATTTTTAGTGATGGGAGGTTTTGCTCGGACTGTGACAATCAAACAACTGACTTTGAAGAACCCCTTTTTTAAGAGTGCAGCAAGGGTTTGCTAACTGGGCCCATGCCCTTATTCACATTGTTATCTGGGCCAGTCTTTCAGGAACTTTGCCATTGGATTTTCTCCAATGGAAATTTACAGAGCTGATTTCCAAAGAAGAAACAGATTATAATGTGCACCAGAGTATCTGCTGCACAATCTGGGTTGCAGTCCAGATTCTCCATCAACGCTAACTATTCTGTTGCTGTGGGTTCAGTTTTTAAGCACTGGCTTTTTGGCACTGTGGAATTTAGAACAAATTAAGACCTGGTCCTGGCCTGTAATGACTTCAAACAATTTTGGTTAGAATGATGAAAAAAGCTGAAGAAAGAAAGCTGGTCTTAGATCCCTTTTAAGGTCATATTTTTTATTTGTGTGTACATTTCATTATATTCATGTGTGTATTATCAGACGTTATGCAGTAGCGCTGTAATATAGTCATATTTGCTGTCTGAGCTGAACAAACCTCACTTTATTCTCTCTTAGGGCAGTACATTTCTGAAAGGGTAGTAGTAAAAATTCTCTCCACTTGACTGTTCTGAATTGCTATTGGCAATGTCCACCTCAGCTGTAATTCTTTCTCTCTCTCTCCCACCTTTATGGCTTCTTGGTCTCCCTCCTTCATCTTCGCATCTGTTTTATTTTGCCCTCCCCTCTCCCTTTTTCTAATTTCAACACCCATTACACTGGATGTGGGTGAAGGACAGTTTTGGAGTCGTGAAGTGGGCCACTATCTTTCAGTGACACACATAAGTGAGCAGCGGATCATTAACCAAGAACTGTGAGCCATTGATAAAGAGCAACAAAGCAACTAGTAGCTGCCCTTTAGCGCTTCAGTACTGAGACAGAACTGATCCCAAATGAGATCAGTGAAACGTTTGGAAAAAAGGGCCAGTATTGGTTGCTGACAGTTAAAGGGGAATTTAAGCAGTTCTTCTAAATGTCTGAGTAATTCAATTGTTGAGATGTAATCAAGGTGATTCAGAGTGGTTTGATGTGAAATGGTTAGTTGCAGAAAAACTTAGACAGATTTTTTCACAGTAGTGGTGATAGGAACCAGGGGTCATAATGTCTACAATGTAAATATAACCATTTTATTTGGCATTCAAAACAAACAGTGAACCTACAGATGTCTTTTTGGTTTTCTGAGCCGAAATCTTCTCTTAAAATAGTGAACTACACAGATCATAAAATAATACCTTCTACACCCGAATTGTGCAACAGAAAGCAATTTATATTCCACCATAAGCTGTATGAATCTCCACCTAACGTTTAGAGCACTCTCCACTATTCTGTGGAGAGGCCATAGTTTCATGACACATGCAGTGCACTACATAGACCATGTATTTGTGAGCATTTCATGTAATAGCTGTAAGGGAGCTATTAGAGGTATTAAACTCTTCAGACATCTGGTTCCTGTCACAACCACTAAGTGAACACTGTGAAATTGCAGTGATTTAATTATGCAGGAATTTTGAAAAATCAGCAAAGTTTCCCTTTAAAGCTGCTGCTAGAACACTTGTATACTGAAAACAGAAGAGAATGGAAAGCAATTTGAGACAATTATGGAAATTTTCCTTATGCAATACGCTTGACCTTTCTCAAGGCAATTCATTATAACTGGACCAAATGAGATGATAACCTCAACAGTGGATGCAGTGCACTGTAATTTATACACCTCACCAGTGACAAAAGGAACTATTTATATTTATCACAGAGGTCATTAACTACACTGTATGTTGTAATCCTGTTACAAACCTCTCTCAGATAAGAACCTCCACTGAACACAGCATCTGAGATTTGTAGTTACGTTGCATGACCTAAAGAATTTAATTTGTCCCAATCTTTGAGAATTCCTCTCCATGCCCTTCAAAAGAAAGTATTTGTACCATGATTGAATATGTGATCTTTGACAGTCACCTTCCATGAATGACACGTGTTACTCCCTAATGGAACACACCTCTCTCTGACCCCATGAGCGCCCATTGGCAGCTGCCACTGTAACTTAATTCATGTTCCATTACAGACCAATCAGAGGCTATTGAATAGCTCATCCCCAGTGAATATTTGGCCCTCCTGTTATTTAGAAAAAAGGCTGCCGCTGGAATCAGATAGCAAAGGATAAGAATAGCAACTCCATAAACATAAGTAGTAGTGATGGCAGACAGAAGGAGGCCGCAATCAGGAAATTATACACAGTCATGGGGAAAATGATCTCCTGCAGAGATTGAGCCATCTAAGATCATTACAGTCAGACTGCAATATGTAAAGACAAATCTCATTACCAAAGGCAAGATTGATGTCTTTTATTTCTTAATCAACCCTGTTCATTTTTCCTTGCTGTTTCTTGCTATCTAAAGAACATCCATGCTACATAAAAATTCTAGAAGGTTTTTTTTCTACACTCTCAAAAAATAAAGAATCCAGAAAGCATTCTAGAGCCAAAAGAATGATGCCAGAACCCATTTTGAATGAATGTAATTTTGAACAAGTTTGAATGAACTTTTTAATTCATGGTTCCTTAAAGAATAATGTCTGTAATTGAGATGTGCCAGTGTGAATAACCTTTTTAAAATTTCTTCATCTAATGCTCCAAATCAAGTAATTATTTTCCCTTTGACCAAGATGGGAATCATTTTGGTAGCTTTATATCAAAGTGCATATAGATATAAAGGTTCCAACAGGTATTTGTGGTTGTCAGAGACTTATAGGCTGCAATAAAAATCAATAAAGCCCAAAAACTATGTTTTTGTGTTGTATACTATGTTTTCACAGAAAGCATTTATGTGGCTGTCGGCTGTGCTTGATGGTGAAAAATGACACATATGCTTCTTATTTAAATGAGAATTCCACTGAATTTTAAAAATTCCTGCATAATTAAATTTGTGAGATGTAAACTAAGTGATTCATTGATTTGAACTGCAATGCGTTGTTCTTGAGAAATGTAGCCAAAATTGCTTTTAAGTGATAGTAATAGGAAGTACACTCTCAGAACCAAAGTACTAAACTGTCACTGGGGTGGTACCCCTCATATGAGATGGCATCGTAAACGTATTATTTTAAAACAGTCAAGGTGGAGAGATATATGTGTGGCATTATACAGCAAAAGAGGCCACACATTTACCACTTTTAAGATTTACCACTATTTTAGCATTAGTCAAATTTTATTTTGCATGATTTTGCATCTTAAATAAAATGGCTATCTGTAAGTTTCTCTACAATGTACGATTTCACATCAAACTACTCTAAATAACTTTATTTACATCTGAACTACACAGATTTTTTTTTAATAGATGGCATTGCCTTTTAAGATTACCACTGTAAGAGTCCCTTAATTCATGCCAGAGCCTATAGCTGTATTTGTACTCTGGCTGTACTGAGCTTTGGAACATACAGAGCTATTACTGGCACAGGCTAGCTCAAGTCGCCTCAGTCCAGTTTTCTAGTTGTGTTACCCCAAATTGCGCCCTCCCTTCCTTTTCATGGACCCCCCCCCACCCCCACCCCTGCTTCCTCCTGCTTTGTCCTTCTCTTCCCTCTGTCGGCCACCTCCTTCACTTGTTCCCTCACTCTAATTCAAAAAAGAAATATACTGAAAGAATATTCCAATACATTCTGTTCACATTTTTAACATACTGACCACATGCTGCAAAATATTCAATTTTCCTATGGAGGAAGATGTCAGGTCAGCTCTGTTGCTTGGCTCAGTGTTGCATGATCAGTACGTGTGCAGCTCCCTGCAAGTCTGTGTTGAATTCCATCCTATCTAGCACCTGTGATGTGATGTCTCTCCTGAGGTATTAAGTCAGTCTCAGAGAAGTGTGTTTACAGTGTGGAAGGTTTATTCCTGCACCAGTCAAAACATGACAGTGCTTGTATATCCACATGCATAAGGCCAGCGCAAATATGCGTGGAGTATGTTTAAAAGCAGCTTTCTGGAAATAGCAGTGTGTTTTGTTTTGTTTGGGTAAAGAGCTGTGGTTCTACGTGCCATTTTGAGATCACACTGCTACTGAGCACCATGCCAATACGGTCCGTCGGATTCATTCATTTGTAACTGGTCTGCTCCAGTTCTGCTCTGTTCTCCTCTGTTCCGGACTGCATTGTTGGAGTTTGTGTATGTTTTGCCCCTGCACTCTCTGTGGGTTGCGAGGCCTGAAAGGCTGTGTAATTGGCGGAGTGGTCAGACTGAATTAGTCTGTTTGAGTACACACCAACTGTCACTGCTGCTGGTCTGTTCCATTCCTCAATCTGACCCAACACGTCTGTCTTTTTTTTAAATGTTTTTTTCTAGCTCAGCCCTTTAGCTCTTTTGTCTACACTGTCTTTCACTCTTCTCGTTCCCCTTGTCCTTGGCTGTGTGATCTGCATGAGAAGAAGCATAGAATGTCTTTTGGTCTCATTCTTTCTCTTCCTGCTTCAGTGTTTCTTCAAGCCTCTTTTTACTTCTTGTTTTGGCTTGTTTTCTGCACTTGCTTCTGCATATTGGTCATATTTTGGAGCATTAACTTGCCCAGGGACATCAGATGAAGAGTAGACATTCAGCAAAATCTGGCACATTTGTATCTCAGAATAATTATGTTGATTAGTATGTGTTAACACTGCCAAACCAACAAATTGTCTGTGTCAAAAGAAAACCTTGAAATGATAACTTTATAGGACAAGAAAAATGTTCTTAACCTCAATGTAACAAAAAATGTAATCCAAATAATTTTTCATTTCTATTCATTCATGTTCTCACAATATTAAGGGCAGCTGGTATTATGAAATAGCATGGGCCATTCTTTGGATAGAGTGTTTCCAGGAGTTGAGCTGTGGCCATTTACAGGGTTAAAGAAACGCAAGCCTGAATATTTCATATGATAAAGCACCAAAACAGTGCTACCAAAGCGTTCAACCTTTTCTGCTATGCTGATCCAACTGGTCCCTTAGCTAAATAGAGGTCTGCACCTGATCTGAAACAAGATCACATTCATTCAACTCATATGACAAACAAGAGGTTCTCCTGACCACATATGGCTAAAACATGCAAGGTATGTTTGCGTTTATCAGTTGGTGAGGCTACTTCAGCTTGAGTTGGCGGGGTTCTGTAGCACTGGGCACAGTCAAACAGTAATAGGGTGTTTATCTTCAGGTTAGGCAACAATTACAGTTCACTGGTGCTGTGGCAACAAAGATTATGTGCTTAACCTAAGTTCATGATCTGCAGAAGCATCCTCGGAGTGGAATAACTGATCTAGGACCAGGGATTCTTCTGCTATGTGGTACTGAGTGTTGAAAAGCCTAACTGATTCAGGTACAGCACTATGAGATACCTTATGATTACAGGCTCTGCCCTTAGTGCTGAGTATAGGTCAACATTTTATGCTTATGTAAAAATAGCATCACCTACTCAAATCTTAAAGGAATACTCTGGCATTTTTCTGTTTAATCTCTATCTGCAACATCTGTAGCATACAGTCGACCTCCATGCACAGTAATTTTGATGTATGTTTTCCTGTACTTTCCCTGAACCCTCTAAAAGAACAGAAAATCAGTTAAAGTGACACCCAAGTTTTTTAGAAGCCAATGGGCAGGTGCTGAAGTGTTTTCAATTAATAGCATTTCTGCTCTTTTCTCAATAAATTAGGGAAAACCGACATAGCAAATAGAGATTAAGTTGAAAACATCAGAATATTCACTGAATTCTCCCAGTTCAGTGTAAAATTATGTGTTTGACAAAAGTACATTAATACTGGCCTCCAGGCTGTTTGTACAGCTGTGGATGTCACTTCCACCACAAGAGTGCCTGGCCTTTCACCCTTCTCTCAAACAGATTCCAGTTCATACTGGTGTGGAGCTGAAAGAGTGAAAGCACTACGAAGGCATTCCAGTAAATAACAAGCATGAGGTTGTTGTGTCAGCTTAGTTCCACAGTTATTAGAGCATGTCACTTTTAGGCCTGGATTATGTGATTTTAAAATTGACCTCAATGAATCAGCACCTGCATGATGATAAAGCATATTTTGAATGTTGCTACTGGTTTCTATTATAGTAAGAACTGAAGCTGAAGCAACCTCACCAACTCATCTATATACTTTATACTCATCTATATACTATATACTATATTTTTCCACAGTGTTTACATGTTTATCATTTATTTCATAAAGTATTTTTCTGTACATAAATAAAAAAATTCAGAGAGGTTTAATGTGAAACAACTTTGTGTAACAACTTTGGAGCTTTTTAGTTATTACATGATATGCTTATGAATTTGCCGCATGTTGCCCTGTATATTGTTTTCTGATCATTTTAAGAGGATTTCAGCCTAAGCTTTTCAGTTTTTGATCTATTCATTTTTTTATCACGTTGGAGAGGTACATGCAGGGTGTTGTAAGACAGAATAGTGCCCAAAGAAAAGTTTGTCAAGATTTTGTTTATTTATTTATATTTTTATTTTCCACTATTTTACTGTTATCAACATTGCATATAAAACTCAGAAGGTATTGTGATTTTGGATGGTTAATCATAAAATAAAAATCCCTTTGTCAGTTTTTATTGTTTGACCATATTACTTAGTTAATCATTAACATAATCACTAGATTAGTTGATTAATAGTGATAGTCCTGGTATCAAATAGAATCCCATTGTAATGAAACTTCTTAGGCTGTTTTTCTTACCCAGCCTGGGAACTCCAAGTGTAGGAATGACTCTCTTTCAGTCAATAATTCATAACTCTTTCTGACATATTCACTTTAATAATTAATGATAACAGAAACATAAATAGTGTAGTACAAGTTGCCTTTGATAATAGATGCTTATGTAATCATACAATGTCAGAAGTTCAGAGGGACTTAAAGGAAAACACACTTAGAAAATGTTCCGATTTCCACATTGCTAGAGTGCTTTGGGACCACTTGTCATTAAATGTATAAAAATAGATCTTTTGATCTTTTAAATCAGCACAATGAAGCACAATACAGCTATCATTTTGAAATATAAATGTACTAAATCCTATTTCATAATGGATATTTAGCTATTTACTGGTACTGAATTAACATATCGTCAAGTTAATATGTAAATGTGGAAGCTGGTGTCCATACATGTACTTATAGCATAAATATAGTGTGCATACATGTATGGAAAAAGAAGTCTGGCATATGAATAACTCATCATCCATAAAATCTTCTTTTCACAATCCTCCATCATCCTGAAAAATAGTAAGAAAAATGTTAATAATTAATAACTTGGCGTACATGCCCCTACTGTCCTTATTAGTGTAACTTAGCAATACCTTGTAATTGGCTAAATAGATCAGGCTTTAATTTTTGTTATATTTTTTCAAGAAACACAAAAAACAAACAAAAACACACTATCATAATAATATTAAGTTTTAAGGCCCAGATTAAAATGGCCTAGACTAACATGCATCCCAATGCTTAAAGCCTTAATGATCTTTTTTCTGAATTTACACATCAAAAAGTCAGCCAATGGCACAAAGTGCACTCAGGGAGGTGAAGTACATATGTGTAGAGCCAGCATGTTTAAATGCCTTGCCTGTCACTGTATGTTTAACTATAAAATCTTTAACCCTCTATTGATTCTTTGGCCATTATGGTTTGGCGTCACAAATTGCCCTAAATTTATTACTAATAAATTAATTAATGCACCCAGCCACATCACCCTGGCAGACCAAACTGGAACATTATAAAAGCACTGCTGTAATGTTTACCTCTTTGCTGTTTCTGCAGTCCCCACAGAAGCAGCCCAGGCAACCATTGATGACCTGGATGGCGAGGAGCACCACCTGCACCGTGCCCAGCCCCAAGATTATGGAAAAAAGAACGATATGCCAAAGAACTGCATTCTCCGGGAACACGCAGACAGACCACAAAGATTTATCCACTAAGTAACTGCTGTTTCTGTAGAGGACGAGAGAGAGAGAAATACTGTATTGTGCAGTCTTAGCCGTCTGAGAAAGTGAAATGTAAAGCTAATTATCTGAGCAGTACATTTTACTGCCAAGACATTAGCTTTAAACAATATTCTTGGCTGCATATAGAACTTTTGCACAGGAATGTATGTTCAGTGACTGGCCACTTCATTAATTACACCTACCTTGTTCTACACTAATTGTCCATTTTAACAGCTCCACTTAACACATATGTGCACATTATACTTCTACAATTACAGACTGTAGTCCATCTCTTTCACTGCATACTTTGTTAATCCCCTTTTACCCTGTTCTTCAATGGTGAGACCCCCCACAGGACCACCACAGATCAAGTGGACCAGACACAGCAGTGTTACTGTAGATTTTAAACATTGTGTCCAGTCACTGTCCTCTCTGTTAGACACCTACCTTGTTGCTCCATCTTGTAGATGTAAAATCGGAGACAATATAGAGAAAATAAAATCAAGCCTCTATACACCAATATAACATGTCTACTCAGAAAAAAAGATCATTAAAAATGACATATTTAAATTGTCGTCAGGGTAAATATTTTGGTAGGTTTAGAGCAAAATAACTGAACATGTGTTCTAAATGTCCCACCTACAAAGACTTTACAACCTGACATAATCAGTGCTCAAATCAGCCTGATTGGGCTACAAATTTCATGAAAAGATGTGAATGATTTTGCTTCAAAATGTCATAACTGTTTTCCTCTCCTCCCCAAGATGTATGTTGCTGAGAGTATGCTACTATATAAACAAATAGCATGTTTATAAGAGAAATAAATGTGTGTTTTGATTAAGTGTGTTGTACATTCAATGGACACATTTATGTCCAAAATTATAACAAGTAAATAAACTGTATTTTGGACTGAAACCTTGATGAGATCCACTGCTACAGATCCATCTAGTGGCTACAGTAAAAATTTATCTAATAAACACCTGCTGTTTGTATGTAATGCTAGACATTATGATTTCCTAGGCAGCAAATTGCTGTAGAAGTTCTTGATTGAATTAGCGGCAGTTGGGAATTCAACCATATATATTAATGCTAAACTGAAATATGTAATGAACTGTTTTTGTTTGCCTTTACTTTAAGGCTCAGTTACCCTTGGGGTGCGTCCTCAAAGGGGTACTTCCAGGTCTCATCAGACACTCTGCATTTTGGTCCAATAGCCAGTCCTGCAGATGCAACGCTGGTGCTGTATATCGCCCCAATCAGACCAAACGCAGAGGAGAACACAGAATTCAGCATCTGCAGACACAAATGCACACTTGTAAGATTGTAGTTACAATTAATTGTGTATTAGTACAGCTACAGTCATATGCCAAAGTTTGGGCGCCCCTCGTCATTACATGCTTTATTGATTTTCTAGGTGAAAATAAGTCTTTCTACAGAGAACTCATCCTGCACAGTTTAATGCACAATTACTTTTTATTTGATGAATTTATCATATTGGGAGGAAAAAAATAAAACATAAAATGGAGCCTGTGCAAAAGTTATGGTACATTTTATATTTACATTTTTTTTCAATATGTTAAACACAGCACATAACACAAATCACACAAAAGTGTCTTAAAGAGGATATGTTAACTTCTTTTTACTAAGAAAATCAACAAAACTTGTAGAACAGGGGTGTCCAAAGTTCCGTATATGACTATAGTCTACCTGTAATCTCAGCAACTAACATTTCTTTCAGCTCTTTTCATTTTTCGAATAAAAGATGTATTTTATGTGAAACCAGAAAAAGAGTGCTTTGTGTGAACTCTGTTACTGATTTACAACATGTATTGATTTGTGCAACATTCCGCTCACAATTCAAACATCAGTCCACTTTCTCTCCACTCCATCAGTTCTATGTTGAGTTTACGTTTTCCTTGTATTTTTCTCTGCTAGAGCATGTTCACTCACACGGCAGCGGTTCCCACAGCAACCTTTCCCACAGCAACCCTTGCCCCCAGCTCTGATAGCAGAACAGCTTGGACACAGCATCTGATGGACAATAAAAGATCACTGAACACAAAAGACTTTTACAACATCATTTATGACACAGTGTTTAATAATAAGAGTTTATGCAATTCCATGTGATCAGGTCTGTGCTGTGTAGTAGACTGATACATTATTCTTATCTAATCTTATTCTATATTTGTCAGATTATCTCTTTTTTCAGGGTTTTTTATTCCAAAGTGCAAGGGCACTTTAGCCGCATGAATAGGGTGATAACAAACCATTGCAGCTGAGTGTGACACAGTGATAGCAGCCAGCAAGCCCAGACACATTTGTAGGAGTTTGTACAAAGAAGCACTCTAGAAAAGATGTGTTGTTTCAACTTAAAAAAACCTAATAACCTGGCTGCCTCAAATTTCTGAGTTCATTGAACTATTAAAATAGTTAGTTTCCTTTTAGATTTAAAGCGTTCAGCAGACGCTCTTATCCAGAGCAGCAAAAGTGCATTGTTGTCCACTCAGAGAATGTATCCTAGGTTGTACAGACAGGTAAGACCCCAAACTACCCTTGAGCTAAGACACTGTCAGAAAAAACCAGTGCTGATACAATACAATGCAAGTAATTTTTGTTTCTTACTTTGTTAACTTATTTGAGGCTAAAATCTTACGTAAAGGCAGTGAAGGTTTCCCATCATTCATAAGCAAACAAAAATGGGCTTCCTTAGTAAATTTTTATGTTCAGGTTTATTATGGAGATCACTGACCAATACCGTATACCACTGCTGTCACAACAAAAGCTTGTATCTCCATTTTCATTGTTTTAAATGTTTTATTTTTTACAGAATTTGAAAATGCCAGCTGCCCTTTACAACATGTTAAGACTTCATGAAAAATACTTCCTTTGACGTTTATATGTGTGTGTGTGTGTATATATATATATATATATATATATATATATATATATATATATACACACACACATAGTATAGTATGCGAGAGATAGAAAGTATATAGAGAGAGAAAGAGAGAGAGATCTATATATCTATAACAGTAATTAAAGAGCTGAAGAGAGAATCATAACAGAATAATTTTTAGTTCCTTAAAGAACATTTACAGTTGGACCGTTCAATTGACATTTTTAAATAATTCTTTTCGTTAATGAGATGTTATGAAGAACCCTTTTTTTAAAACTATGAGCAAACTTCACATGATGTAAAGCTTCTATACCAGTTAAGGACACATCCATTTAGGACCATTTAGGAACCTTTATTTTTGAAAGGTATTTCTATTTGATTTTGCCGTTGAAGAAAATTAAGAATATATTTGTTTCGAATGCAGCAACTGAGAAAGAGTAAGACTGTGGTGAAAAACAGAAAGATCAAAGAAAAAAAAGAGAGTGAGAGTGAACCATTACTCACAAACAGTCCTCCACCGATCAGTCCTCCCATGAGCCAGACCTGCGTCGAGATCTGACTATTCTCCAGACGCTCACCATTGGGGAAGAACAGCAGCAGGTTGGCTAACATGCATGCAAACGCTGAGGGCAGCAGAATCAAACCTACTAACCGCGCACACTTTCCTGTACAACACATCTCTTAAGATCTTAGATTAAATAATCTATATATGAAGACCAAAAAAGGCTGTAGAACAAAACTCACAGCTAAACTTGATGCTGTGCACAAATAAAATCAAGCAGAGTTTCTGAGACCGATTGTGCTGCTGTTACTGTGCCAGCTATTGACAGGCACATTGAGGGGATCTGACTGAAACTGCTGGATGCCCTTTGATACCTGTTCATATTTACTGCTCTACTATCAGTGCCATTTACGGTTTGTTAACACAAGACAGCGTGGGTGTGTGTAATGGGAGGGATTCAGTTGAGGTTAATGCTAAGTGATATAGAGCTGATCGCTCTAAGGCAGGGGTCACCAACCTTTTTGAAACTGAGAGCTACTTCTTGGGTACCGATTAATGCGAAGGGCTACCAGTTTGATACACACTTTTGAAATAACAATTTACCTTTAATTATATGTTATTATTGACAGTAGTGAATGAAGTACGCAAACCAGGTACTTGAATTAAAGCAGAGATACCCAAGGTAAAATATTACACAAAGTTAGGTTAGTTCCATCATTTATGTTGAATAGACTCGCCCAAAATTTTACGCTGCTGCGCTGACGTTGAACCGTGTGCTTGCACTGGGTCGTATGACCAACAGGTCAAAACAAGCTCAATACAAAGTGTGTGCTGGGCCCTGATTGGTGTTCTTGCTCTGTGCTTCTTTCATTTTGACATGTCATGTTTTTATACACACATAAACCAAAAGGAACGACAGATTGACAGACCATGTTGGTGACCCCTGCTCTAAGGTGCGTAAGAAGAAGGTTTCCTTGAGGAAGACTGAATCAATAGGCCTTGCTCTATAAAAATAGACTGTAGTAATATAAAGACTTCATCTTAGAGAGCACCAATTGATTTATATCATGTTTGTCATATTAGAACGAGTCGAGTCCAGTCAGGACACTAGTCAACTGTGAATCATTTTCAGACAATCAAAAAAGCTATTAATGAAGCTATGATTTTATTAAAACTACTAAAGTTTACACACATAGTACATACAGGCACTGTTTGGTTTATTGCAGGACCCAGTCCTGGAGATATACAACCCTGGAGAGTAGAGATCCAAAACAGCTGGCTGTAATATCCATGTGCCTGTAAAAAAAAAAAAAAAAAAGAATAGTTGCACTAATAAAAAGACAACCCAAAATGATTCGTTTCCTAATGACAATCAGGTCCATGTCACTTACTTTTGACTGTTGTTTTATCATGACTGGACAGGGTGTGAGCTGATGAGCTGAGAGGCGGTGTTGGGGAGTTGACTTTGAGTTTGTTCGGGCGAGGAGAGAGACGCGTCTTCTCCGTCTTCTAAAGATGATGATTTCCTGAAATGTTAATATTGGCACAAGTAAGTAATAATAGCTTTTATTAATGCGTGTAAGACAATGTTATACAAATTTTAAACGCCCAGCGCTAATAACGCGGCGTCAGCGCTAAAGTAATCAGCGTAGCTAACGAGCTGCTCTAGGCTAAGCTAACTACTTTAGCGGCGCCGCTATCAGGCCCACTCGAAGTGGTTAAACGAAGCAAGAATACATCGATAAAATACATTCTGTTAGACTTTAAGCCACGACTTTCCCCGTTGCAGCTTCGGTGGTTTAACCGCTTCCCACAGATAATTTGCCCTCGGGAGCTCTGTTTTTATGTTTTTTTCCTGTCGGGAGTTGGTCGGCCTGCGTTGATTATGCTAGCCAATTAGCTCGCTAACCTAGCTAGCGAGGAGAAGTTAACTTGGCTAAACTGGGAGGAAGAGGCTTCTGCACCTCGTTCAGGTAAGACATGTACACCTGTTGCTGTATTAATGTCAAGCTAACGAAGTGTTCTTAATATTTTATGCATGATGTTGTAAAACGATACATGCTGAGCAAATGGCGTTAAAAAAATCTGGCTAACAGCAAATGTTGCCGTTCAAAATGAACGAGCGGGATTCGGCAGTTTAACGTCGGCCGTTGCGTGTTTGAGTCGAGGAACGTTGAACGCTTTAAAACGGCCAGATAACGCTGTAATATTTTGTGATCATACACCCTGGTTTCCATGTGAATATTCTTCGTTCAACTGAAAATGAAACTGTTAAATGGTGCGTGTGCAGTGGTGTATGGTTTAAATGGTGTTACCGAAGCAATGATGAGATCTGCAAATCGACAGCTTGGCCTTCCCATTTCTGAGAGGCTCCATGGCGACATTTCGCCTGCAATACCGCATTTGGCCACTGACAGGCAAGCGGTGCTGTCAGAGCCAACGTTTGTCGTCCTTTAAAACGGCTCCTTTAAGGCCTGTGACTTTATTAGCGAGAAGGACGTATTCTCGTTTGTTTTGTCCCAAGGTTGCGATATCTTATTTCTAAACTTACATTTAAACAAGCTTAAATGTGCTTCGACGATTCTGATTGGACCGCTGGTGAGCTCATGATCATTTTCTCCGCTTTTATGTTTTGGCGTCTGTGCACGTTTGAGTCCCTTTATTCTTCAGAGAGCTTGAGCGTAAAACGGTACGTCTGTTGAATTGTGTATTTTTTGGCGATGACGATGGCCGAAAGCGTTATTTACCGCCCCCGTGCAATCGACTTTCAACAGTGACTTGCTTCGTTGTGGCGCTGTTTCAGTATCGCTTCTCGGCCTTTTGGCTAAGATCAAGTGTAGTATCTGTTCTTATCAGTTTAATATCTGATACGTCCCCTACCCGGGGACCATATATTAAATTGATTTTTGGAGCAGGGAGATGGAATAGGGGCTTGCTCCGTCCACTCCACGCATCGACCCGGTATTGCAGTACCTCCGGGAACGGTGCACCCCCCTCTGTTGGTGAAAATAAGACTCGGTATTAATGTCAAGCGCTTTTAACGTGTTATGTGTGTACGTTAATACACAAAATCGTTCCTGATGTTTCATGTTTTTTCGCAAATATCACGTCTAAGCTGCATGCCGAGGTAGGGCTATTTGATATAATGATATAGACGGTAAGAGTTGACTATGTGGCAGTGAGGGGCTGAAGTAGTTCTCTCTATGCAGTCGCTTTGCTTTTTTGTTTACTTGGCTGTTTTGTTGATCTCATTGTGTGTAAATGCTTCTGTAAGAACACTGGAATCAGAATTTGTCCAGGCTTTTTCCTTTGTGTGGTTTTCATGGTCCAAAGAACAAGAAAAACTAAAAGAACAAGAAATGGTAAAAAACCCTGCCTTAATATCGTAGGAGTTGTGCTAGGAAAAGTCGGACATGTTCCTGTGTGTGTTTTGACTGTTGTGAATGTAGATACTTTAAAATAGAACTGTGTCCATAAAAAGAACAATATTTAATAACAAAAAGAAACAAGTCTATGTGTTTGTTCTTGTGTATATAAAACATCTATAAAATATTTTACATATTTGTATATTTATAATTAAATGTTAGTTATATAAATTATATACACATACATAAATTATATACACACGGTAGTTATCTGCGAACATGCAGCAATATGATATAAACATGCAGCTAGTAACTTGAAATAGTGTTTACACAAGTTTTTGGTCTAATTTGAAATTAATTGACCGCGCTCCATCGTAGTGAATAGTTTAGCCAGTAGTGATTTCACTCCCCAGGGTGCGTAGAACTCGCATACCTGGCAGAGGAGATGCTGTGATTAAGAAGAAGGTGGTTCACGCAGGCTCAGCCATTGCTCTTATGGTCATGCTGACCCCTGGAATCCCCCAGACTTCACTGTTTAATAGAAGACTTTGCTCATGTGGTGATGTTTTTGCATGTTTGTGATGATGAATGTTTAGTGAAAACAAGATTCATAGGGAAGTCTCTACCATTAAGTGAACTGTGGAATTGTGTTCGAGGTCTTCTGTATTTTTTGTTTATTTTTATTTTTTTACTGGTTTTTAGTGTTTTATGATGAGAAATAATGTTTTGGTCCACAATTTGACAGAAAAGCTCGGTCATATGGAAAGCTTGTGGCTGGTCCCTTTTTATGACACTTGAATCTTTTGATGTGTAAGAAAATGAATGAAGGCTTTTTTTTCCCCCTGTTTTGCTTTGCGTCAGCGTATTGCTTTGCCTGTGTTGACTCTTGTGGATTTAATGAATACAGAGTAAGGGGAGAGCGCCCCTAGTGTCTGATGTCTGTAGTAGTGGGTGGAGACATTTTCTGTCTGTCGATTTCTGTGGTGCATAAGATGAAAAGCAGCCGTTATTTCTCCCTTTTTTTCCCAGATCAGCTGGCTTCCATGAGTTTAGAGCTCATTTAAATGCCATAATATATAAAAGCAAAGGAAACAAACACTTGAGTAGAACGTTGATATGTTCAGAAGCAGTGCATCATGGGAAGTGGTGTTCTGACTTTTATTCACAAGTGAAACAGCCCAATGTTCTGTTGTGCGTGTGATATCCATGGATAAAGCACCATGCAGTATGTGGCTTTTTTTGTTTTTGTTGTTTTTTCTTGGTTTCATCATTTGGTTGTGTAATGACTGAATTGTCCACCGTCACTGTGAATAGTACAGCCAGTGGTGGTGATGCTCACCAGTGCGTGTACAACTCATACTTACCTGGCAGGGGAGATACCATGATCAAGAAGGTGGTTCACCCAGGGTGAGGCTCAGCCATTGCACTCCGGTTGTGCTGACCCCTGCGAATTCCCCAAATGTGGGAATCTCGACTGCATAATTTCTGGTAGTGGGGGACTGCGTTCGCGCTCTCCCCTGATTTCACTGGTCAAAAGAAGACTCTGTTTATATGGTGGTGGAGGAATTATTAGAATGGCATGTGCTCTTTTGTTACAGTTATTTAGTATAACTGTATGGGTTATGGGATCATGTTCATGGCTTTCTCTGTTTATTTTATCTACCAAGTTTTTCGGGGGGACACGACTTTTATATTGATAAATAGTTTTGTCCACAATCTGGCAAAAAAAGAGCTGTGAAATGCATATGTAGAGAGCTTATATCTTTTTGTATTAAATTTTTTGAAGTCTCTGGTTATTTTTATGACTGTGTAATACTCTGATATGTAAGAAAAGTTTTTTTTTTTTTTTGGCTTTGTTGCAGCTCGTTTCTTTGTCTGTGACTAATGCAAATTAACAAAGAGTAAGGTGAGAGCGCCCCTAGTGTGTGATGTGTGTAGTTGTGGGAGGAGACATTTTCTTTGTTTTTTCTTTGGTGTGTGAGAACAGTGAAAGCGGTTGTTGTAATTTCTGACTATTTATTCAGTTTGGTTGGCAGTGATTTTTTTTTTTTTTTTTTTTTTTTTTTAATTTTATTTAGATGCCAAACCAAAGAGAACCACAAGACCAAAGAGTTGAGAGGACAATCTGAGAAGCAGTGCATCATGGGAAGTGGTGTTCTGGGTCTTATTCACAAGAAAAACATCTACATATACTTTTGTATGTACATTTATGCACTATGCAGTATGTGTGCTTTGGTGTTTTTTTTTTTTTGTCATTTATAGTTTTCCTTGTTTTGTTTATGTAGTGAATGAAGTGTCCACCGTCACTGTGAATAGTACAGCCAGTGGTGGTGATGCTCTGCAGTGCGTGTACAACTCATACTTACCTGGCAGGGGAGATACCATGATCAAGAAGGTGGTTCACCCAGGGTGAGGCTCAGCCATTGCACTCCGGTTGTGCTGACCCCTGCGAATTCCCCAAATGTGGGAATCTCGACTGCATAATTTCTGGTAGTGGGGGACTGCGTTCGCGCTCTCCCCTGATTTCACTGGTCAAAGAAAAGACATGCAACGATGTGTTAACATCTTTTGTAAGGAAGTGTGAGGATTTTTAGTTGTTAAAAAAAAAGGGCTGTTTAGTGTAATAATGTCCAGGTTTTTATTATTAAGCAAATTGTGAAATTGTCTTTATTTATTTTTTCCCATGTACCTTTTGAGACTTCGTCTTGATGAGTAGTTTGGTACACAATCTGACACAATACGCATGCAGAAAACCTCTGGGCTTTTGTTTGTGGGTTTTTGTTTTTATGCAAGTTTTTTTCTAATTTGATTTATGTATGACAATATTGCATCTTTTGATGTGAAAGAAAAATGTGTAGGCTTTTAATTTGTTTTCTCACAACTTGTATGGTCTCTGTCAGCTCGAGAATTTCATGCACATGGACCAAAAGTAACGGGTGAGCATCTCTGGAGTTTTGTGGCTGGAGGTTTTTTCTTTGTCAATTTCTTAAATGCACAAGGAGTGATAGCAGCAGTTGTTGTAATTTTGGCTTTTATGTATTTCAGATCATATGGCTGTCCTGAGTTTAGTGCTCATTCAGATGCCCTAATATGAAACCAAAGAGAACGATATAGCTGCAAACGGCAGTGATACGGTTTTAGCCAGCTAGGCCTAACAAGGCCTGATTTAGTTTGGGACTTATCTATAGAGAGAAGAAGAAAAATGCAAGGAATTCAGAGCTTCTCAAAAGGCCTTCATTTGTCAGTGTCATTCGGAATTAATTCATAATTTCATAGGTGTTAAGTGGCACATGGCAGCCGTATTGTTTGTATAAGTCAAGATTATTTGCTTATTATTGAGGTTCAGGCTCTTGTGAGTTTTTTGACACCAGTGGTGTGAGAATTGAGAGGAAACTCTGACTAGTTTGCAAAAATGTTTTGCACATTTTGTGAATAATCTAACTGGGCGGAGGAAAAAGTCCCAAATTACAGATTATTTTGTTTTGACTGAAGGGATCGGTGTCTAAAAATTTTGCTTTCGAAGTTAAAAGGTCGAACGTGCTGTGCAACTGCATCCCTTTTATGCCAGCTGGGCTTATTTCAGCACATGAGTAGTGGGAAAGAGTACCATCTGTTGACGAAGTTTCATGACCTACAGTTTGGTTTGGCCAGGTTATTGTAGGGAAGAATCATCATAACAAGAAATACAGCGGTGAGCAGCAATAAGTGGATTCAAGTATGTATGAGGAGTATGAGCCCTTTTGCAGTTTAAACCAATTGGGCCTAAGAAGGACTATCGCTGTTTGGGCCTTATTTATAGGCAGGGGAAATGAAACTGAAAGGAAGTCAGCTTATCAAAAGGCCATGTGTTGTCAAACAGTGGGCAGTGCAATTTAAATACGTTTACATTCATTTGTGCTGGTCAAAGGTTTGTAGAAGATGCAGGAATACATCGACATAGATGTCAAAACTACATAATTTAATGGCAAAATTTCTCATGGTTGTGTTTGCAAAGTGGTTTGGTTCTCCATATTTAACCTCTTTAATATGTATGCCATAATGAGGCCCAGTGCCACCCATAGGGGGGCCCGTTTGGCATAGAGCAGCCAAGTGAAAGTGGGTGACAAGGTAGCCTGAATCTGATGGCATTGATTGTTTATCTGTGGACTTTGTAATAATATTGTGATTTTGTGCTAAAGCCACCCCATCTGCAGAAACTTGGCAGACACAACCAGAATGTATTTATTTGACAAGCCTATGAAGTTTTGAGATGATTGAACCAAGGACTGATAAATTTGAAGCAATTTAAGCTAGCAATGTCATGGCTACAGTGATTATTTGATGGAGCAACACAATGTTAAGTAATAAAGGCTTTTTTTTTTTTTTTAATGATTTACCTAGAGAGGCCTGAGTATTTCTAGACCAGTTGAGATGAAAATCCAAAGAGTAGTTGTAAAAGAATAATTATGAAAGGATTGTATTATTGTGACTTGATATCTACTTTGTCAAGTAGTTACTAGTTGCAGAAATTTCAGCCTGATTGGATTTACAGATTGCGGTATTTAAGTTACAGTGCCCCACAATTGATATTCATATTGAGGAGTACATTCAGAGGTAGCCTATTAAGTTTCAAATTTTGATGAAGCATTGAGTTATGGAATTTTTGAACTAATAAATTGTTTCAGATGTGTTCATTGGCATATGGCAGCCATATTGTTTATAAAAGTGAAGATTTTTGATAGTTATTGAGGTTCAGGCTTTTCTGGGAGTGTTTTGACACTAGTTGTGTGGGAATTGAGCAAAAACCCTATGATTAGTTGGCAAAAGTAAGTTTTGTATATTATGCAATTTTGAATCTTATTTCATGTGCCTGAGTAATGGGAGAAAGTACGATCTGTTGAAGTTTCTTGTCTCTGGGATCTACTATTTGGTTTGGCCAGATATTTGTAGAGAATAATCAGATGAATAAAAAGAAATATCTGCTGGCAGCAATAAGCGGGTTCAAATACGCATCAGCAGCCCTTTTACAGTTTAAACCAGTTAGGCCTAACTTGGGCCTAAGGATGCCTATAAATAAAACCGGAGCAGTGTTTGGCCGAGAGAAATGAACAGACAGGATGGACATAAACAATGGACAGTGTGTTTTTGTCATATGCACAGCAGAACAGGCAGTTACACTGTACAATGAAATTCTTACTTTGCTGTTCCTCCATTCACCAAACATAATCTTAAGAGAATGGAGAAAAAAATAAGAATAACTCTAAAAGCAATAGTAAAAATGTGCAGTATGTGCAAAGTTGAAATAAAATTAGTTGCATGTGCAAATATGTAGAGCAGTTGTTCATAAAGTGCATCAAGTAACCGATGTGAACAGTAATGTTCTGTGTAAGGTATAGATGTAAACAGTATTGTTCTAACAGCAGCAGTAGTAGTATAGGTAAGGTGCAGTTATTGAGTGCAAGGTTGGCCAAAGTTAAACCAGTTCAGGATGGGAGGGGGGGGGGGTAGTAAGTGCAGAGCCTTTCTGTCCTGAGCAGTAGAGTTTCCATACCAGATCGTACTCCTGTAGAAGGTGCTGAGAATTTTGGCTGGCATGCAAAATTTGCTCAGTCTTCTCAGAAAGTACAGTCGCTGCTGGGACTTCCTGATGTGTGTGTTGCGAGACCAGGTGAGATCCTCACTGATGTGCATGCTGAGGAATTTGAAGGTTTTCACCCTCTGCACCTCAGTCTCACCAATGTACATGGGTGTGTGCAGCTTAAGCTTCCTCCATGGATCAACAATCATTTCCTTGGTCTTGTCTGCATTCAGGGAAAAATTGACACCAGGCCACTAGCTCAGCCACCTCCTTCCTGTACGCTGTCTCGTCCCCACCAGTGATCATTCCAACGACTGTAGTATCATGAGCAAACCTGATGCTGGTGCTGTTCTGGGAGGCCACACAGTCATAAGTGAAGTGTGTACAGAAGGGGACTCGGTACACAGCCCTGGGGGACCCCTGTGCTCACTGTTCTTGTGCTGGATGTGCAGCTGCTGGCTCTGACTGACTGGGGTCTACCTGTTAGAAAGTTCAGCACCCAGGTACAGATGGCGGGTGTCAGTCCGAGGGTGAGGAGCTTTTCTGAAAAGTTGGTTTAGGATGACCATGTTAAATGCTGAGCTGTAGTCAATGAAAAGCATTCTGATATACGTGTTCTTGCTCTCCAGGTGTGTGGGGGCTGTGTGGAGGGCAGCGTTCACTGCGTCATCTGTGGACTTATGCAAACTGAAGAGGGACTGTAGTGTTTGGAATGGTCTCCTGGATGTGAGTCTTAGAATATATCTAAAGCAATACATGAAAATGGGCCGAAGATGCAGTGCATTTACTGCAACGAACTATTCTGCCATGCTGAAATACAGGACCATGTGGACCAGTGCAGCTTGTAAGAGACTGTCATTACAGGCCAAATTTATCAAAGTGTCTTAAGAAAAAAATGACATTTATATTTCATATATCTTTTTAAGAATTCTTATTTTCTTTTCTTAACTATTTTCTTAAGTGTCATTCTAAGAGCAAGTGGTATTCTAGAAAATGTTCTTAAATGTTTTCTAAATATTATGACAGCCTCAGGTTAGTGCCTACATTTATCACAGACATTGCCTCTGCTACTCCTGCCCATCCTGTTTCTTCCACCATTACCTTTAGTTGTAGTTTGCTAAAAAAAAAAATTTATCAACTATTGGTTTGATGTTTTTCCTACATTTTGCTCCCCTTGGTATTTTGCTCCCTTTACACGGTAAAATGCAATGTAGCCCACATAAGAAAACAATGAAGATTTTTCTTTTATTGAGAAAATAATGAATATTATCTTAAGAGAATACTTGAGATTATTATTTTTATTTTTAACAGTTGCATTTAAGGCCTCATTCATCAACTGTTCTTTAGCAGAAATTTCTTCTTAAAATCCACTTATGCAGCTTTGACAAAGATTCTGATATTCTCCATTGTTTTCTTATTTGGGATTTCTTTTTAGGGAAGAACAGAATACACACTCGAGTACAAAAGTGCAAACAATTCTGTGGGTTAAGAACGCGTCATAAATCTGTCAACTTTTACTTGGCATCTATTTCAAAAACAATTTAAAGAAAAAAATTAGGAAGATGTTGGGGAATGAAATTCCCTCTCTTATGAACTTCTAGGTGTTTGTTTTCCTAAGAAAATCTTCATTGTTTTCATATGTGGGCTACGGTGCAGTTTACCACACATCATAAACAATGCATGAGAGATTTTGAATGTGTATTAACTTCATTTCTGTTTAGTTAATCTACTCAGAGGAGCAAAAGAGAGGAAAATCATCAAACCAGGCATTAAAAAATTGTGTAAACAAGAACTAGATGATGGTGGAAAAAACAGGTAAAAAGCCTCATTGGAAATTATGATAATTGAGTGGTGACAGATGAGGATGGGCAAGAGGAGCAGAAACTATGTCTGTAAATTTAGACTCTGACTTCGTCAGTTCTTACAGCCTAAGAAAGTATGGGTCTGTTAGAAGGTTGAAAAAACATTTAAGAATATAATGATTTCAAGAATACAATTTCTTCTTAGAATCTCTTAAGAAAATGGTTAAGAAAATAAAATAAGAATTCATAAGAGGTTTTTTGAAGAGTAACAATTTTTCATAACTTTATGAAGTTCTGAAAAAAGACACTTTTTGACTCCGGCCTCCTGTCTGACAAACACGGTCCTGCATAAAAATTAAACTTCTATTTCAGATCTGAAGAATATAGTAGCAGCAGACAGAAAAACTAACCAGGAGCAACAGCCGTTGGAAGTGAGACGCAGATTAGATAGCCAAGGGCTACCCTCAGATGACCGAGGCAGGCACAGTCATGTTTTGGCTTTGGACATCAGTGGAAGATGATGTCCAGGAAGACATTGTGCAGCCCTGGAAGACGGTGGCAGCGACAATTCAGAGTGCCGTGGATCGGTCTTAGAGGCCAGAGGCAGGGGCAGTCTGGATAGTCAAGGTTAGGACTCACATATTGGAAGTAACCAGAGTTTTGCTGATTGCACATATTTCTTTTCTCACTTCAAGTTTGCATTTTTTGTAGATTGGAAATTTGAACCAGACTTGAAGCTGATTTCACAAGAGATCCGCAAGAGAGAGAGAGGGAGAGAGAAATGCTGACGTTTTACAAAAGGCATATTTGCTGGGCTCGTCCATTTTCAGTCATCCTCAGGGGTATGTACGGTCTGTGCTTTCACTCTAATAGACTAAATAGACTGTAATAGACTACAAAAAAAAGCAGCATGCACACTACAACGTCAGTACCATGTCCAAGGACCAAGGGCCACCACCCAAATAATCTATATTCAGTGGTGGTACTTTGGGGTTTCTCTTCAATAATAAATGGCTTGGAAGGGGGGCTGGTGTGTGTGGATGTACGTGTATGCATGTACTTATATATGCATACATATGTATATGAATGCATGCATGCATATATATTGTGTGTCTGTATATATATGTGTGTTTTTTATTAGGGTTCAAGCACGAGGTGCAAGAACCCTATTGTTTTTGCTCGGATTTTTCTTCTTCTTCTTCTTATTATTATTATTCTTTTTCTCCTACAAAAATGGTTGTGGAGCAGAGACTGTAAGTGGTAGAGACACCAAACTTGGTGGGTAGGTGTAGTTTGTGTGCATCTCGCCAGCGACAAAAAATGACCCCGATTGGCCAAAGGATGGCAGGATAGAGCAGGATTGGCCAAAGGATGGCAGGATAGAGCAGCAAAACACGTTTTGCTTCATAACTCCTACACCATGAAGTCTGGAGTAAAAATTCTTTTTTTGTCTGATTCCTTGCATCAAGACAAACAACTTTGCCATTTGGACCATTTAGCTCCACCCACTTAGATTTTTTGCTAATTTGCATAATATGCAAAACCTACTTTTGCAAACTAGTTCAAGGGTTTTCAAGCAATCCTCATGTGTCTGATATCAAAACGTTCAAAAGAGTCTGCTCATCAATAGTTATTAACAATATGTTGACTTCAATGAACAAGATGGCTGCCATATGCTAATTAACACTTCTGACATAGATCATAATTAATTTAAAACTCTATATGTGGAGAATGCTTCTGCCTTTTACATTGAAACTTGACATGCACATTTGGGACCAGATTCTGTGGTTGCTTATCAATTTTGGTGTGCATATGTCATTAGGGGGCGGGGCCATTGCCCATTAACTGTTTCTCAGCATCCGTGCATCCGATTGAGCTGAAACTTGGCAAGTAGGAGCTACTGGACAGAGTATAAGTGGATCTCGAAGGACAATTTGAGAGATTGGAATTTAAGGCCGCCATCAGCCAATCAGGATTCAGAAGGCTTTTGACAGACTTAACAATGACCAGTCATCATGAAACTTGAATGTTGGCTCTAGGTTGCCACTTCGTAACAACCAGTCAAGTTTCAACGGATTTGGCCACTGGGTGGCGCTATTCAAAAAATTATCATGTTATTACATGTTATTACAATACTATTACAAACTTCACCTAGGATCGAATGTACTGCATCATGACAAACTATTTTGCCAATATATGTTTGTTAAAAAAGTGCATAGTTTTTATGTAGTCGATAACTGTTTGAAAACCCTCCTTTTCAAACTAGTCTCTGGATTTTAATCCAAACTTTTCAAATTTGGTCTAGAATGATTCTGGGGCCTCTCTAGGTAAAAAATTATTAAAAACATTTGGACTTTTCTACTCTGGGTCATGTGGATCAGTCAACAAATTACTGGGGTCATGGTATTTCTAGCTCGATTTGCTATAACTCAACAGTCATTGGCCAGATCATCTGAAAATGTGAAACATGTTAACATACTGAGAGTCTTAGGGTGTGTGCTATGTTTGGTCCAGATTGGCCTTTAGATGTCACTTCAGCACTCAAAAACACTTATTAACCAACTAAATTGTTATTACAATGTTATTACAAGGTTGATCAATGCACACTTGGTGTCATATGACTCAGTTCACTCACCTGAAAAACATTCTGATTGCATGTCATGTCAAATTGTACGGCTTGTCTGGTATTTTGTCTTATTTCTTCAAAGATTTCACTACAAAGGCTTATTATACAAAGGTCAAAAGGTCATTCTGACCAAAACCTGGTGAACGTCTATGGTTTTAGTCCTTGATCAATACTGATATCATATTGAGGCCTTTTGACTGATTCTGACCCAGTTTCACTGAGCTGCTCTACACCTAAAGGGCCCATTATGACTGCATTAGGCCTCACTATGGCCTACATCAAGTCAATGGGTTAAATACTGAACCAGTCCACTGTGCAAGTGGTACTATGTGAGAAATGCTGCCAATGGTCATGTAGTTCTGACATCTATGTTCTACAAACCAGTGTAGCTCAGTACATATGAATGGAAACTTATAATGTGGGTAAAGACCTCTGCTTGCTGTTTATAGCAAATGAAGGCCTTTTCATGATCTGAGCTCCTTTCAGTTCTATTCACTCTGCATGCGAACAAACAGCTTGAGGCCTTTTTACGCCTGATGGGCTAAACCTGCTGAAGGTCTGGTACTGCTTGTGTGTGCTTGAACCCGCTCATCGCCGCTTGCGGCTATATTTTTTATTATTATTATTATTATTATTATTATTATTATATAAAATCAATGCCTTCATCTTGCAGGAACTGCTGACACACTCCAGCCACATGAGGTCTAGCGTTGTCCTGCATTAGGAGGAATCCAGGGCCAACCGCACCAGCATATGGTCTCACAAGGGGTCTGAGGATCTCATCTGGGTACATAATGGCAGTCAGGCTACCTCTGGCGAGCACATGGAGGGCTGTGTGGCCCTCCAAAGAAATGCCACCCCACACCATTACTGACCCACTGCCAAAACCGGTCATACTGAAGGATGTTGCAGGCAGCAGATCGCTCTCCACGGCGTCTCCAGACTCTGTCACGTCTGTCACATGTGCTCAGTGTGAACCTGCTTTCATCTGTGAAGAGCACAGGGCGCCAGTGGCAAATTTGCCAATCCTGGTGTTCTCTGGCAAATGCCAAGCGTCCTGCACGGTGTTGGGCTGTGAGCACAACCCCCATCTGTGGACGTCGGGCCCTCATACCAACCTCATGGAGTCGGCACATTTGTGGCCTGCTGGAGGTCATTTTGCAGGGCTCTGGCAGGGCTCCCTCCTGTTCCTCCTTGCACAAAGGCAGAGGTAGCAGTCCTGCTGCTGGGTTGTTGCCCTCCTACGGCCTCCTCCACGTCTCCTGGTAGCGCCTCCAGCCTCTGGACACTACGCTGACAGACACAGCAAACCTTCTTGCCACAGCTCGCATTGATGTGCCATCCTGGATGAGCTGCACTACCCGAGCCACTTGTGTGGGTTGTAGAGTCCGTCTCATGCTACCACGAGTGTGAAAGCACCACCAACATTCAAAAGTGACCACAACATCAGCCAGAAAGCAGAAAGGTACTGAGAAGTGGTCTGTGGTCCCCACCTGCAGAACCACTCCTTTATTGAGTGTGTCTTGCTAATTGCCAATAATTTCCCCCTGTTGTCTATTCCATTTGCACAACAGCTGTGAAATTGATTGTCAATCAGTGTTGCTTCCTAAGTGGACAGTTTGATTTATATGGAGTTATATTGTGTTGTTTAAGTGTTCCCTTTATTTTTTTCAGGTGTGTGTGGACACACACGGATGTATGAATTTTTATGTAAGGGAGAGAGAGACACGGATGTAGGGCTGAACGATTAATCGTTTTTTAATCGAAATCGATTTGAATGGACGCGATTTTCCAATCGCAAGAGCTGCGATTTGAATGAGCCAATAGCCTGCAAGTAGGACCAGGAAAAAATCATCCCAACAACAAAAAAACGCGTGAACGGCCTGCGGTTGACCAATCAGAAGCCGCTAGTCATGCACATCCCTAAGGCAAAACTCGAAAGATTAACCCAAAGTCCAGTGGACGAGTTGGTACCAAAGAAAAATGGCACATCGTGTGTGTGGGAGCATTTTGGTTTCAGGATAACTGACATTGGCCAAAAACAGGTACTGTGCAAGACGTGTGGAGCATCGGTGCTAACCTCACGAGATAACACCACTAACCTCTATCAACACCTGAAGAAACATCATGGACAGCTGTACGATGAGTGCATGTTAAAAAGGTCCAGTGATGAATCCCTACCTCAGGCACATTTATCTGGTACCACGGCCAGGCAAACTTCTGTTACACAGGCCTTCGACCGCATTGCGCCATATGAAAAAAAGATAACCGATGCTATCGCGAAGTACATGGCTAAAGACATGGTACCGATTTGGTGTCCAAAAATAGCTTTCAAAACTTTCTCTTGACTCTTGACAAAAGATACCAGCTTCTATCCCGCACATACTTCAGCCAAGTCGCCATTCCAGAACTGTACACTACATGTAGGAACAAAGTTGAAACGGAGCTGAGAAGTGTGGAGTATCACGCAACAACGACAGATATGTGGTCGAGCTGAACCGCTGAACCTTACCAAAGCCTCACTGTTCACTTCATAAATTAACATTTTGAATTAAAGATGTGAAAGATATGTTCTCTACATACTTCGTACTTTTCTCTTGACCATACGGGAGAGAACATCGCGAATGGATTAAAAGGCGCGTTGGCCAACTGGGGTTTAAATGACGGGGGGCAAGTGTGCATAACCACAGATAACACATCTAACATGATAAAGGCAGCCGACATAAACCAGTGGACCAAAACTTTCCAAAATTGAGCAGGCAGGCCTGCAAATATCTTTGTGCACCAGCAACAAGTTCACCCTCAGAAAGGCTCTTTAGTGCAGGAGGCAACATTGTGAACTGTCAGCGTTCATGCCTTAAGCCGCAAAAGGCGGACATGCTCATCTTTTTGGCAAGAAACCTGTGATCACTGGTTTCTGTCTATACATGCAAACATTTGATGATGCTACTTTTGCCCTTAATGTGATTTACTGCTAAGTTTATTTTGTAAAAATGCATCTTGTACTCAGAGTTTAACATATAGCTGTGATATTTTGCTTATTTCAGCTTTTCTACTGATGCATGACTGTCCACTGCTGACTAGTCAGTAACTGATGTTGCAGTTAAACCTTTATGTGAATTTTGTTGTTCTTTAAAGGTGTTGAGTTTTAAAAATAAAACTGACAACTGCATTTAATCTGACAACCCTGGGAATATTTTTTTATGTAGAAGTTTATAATTATATTTGATATTTGAAACACTAATACAGGTTTAGGATTTAATGGATTAAAAATAATCACAATTTAAATCGCAATATTCTGTGGAAAAATCGCAATTAGATATTTTGCCCAAATCGTGCAGCCCTACACGGATGTAGGCATTTTTTGTGTGAGAGAGAGAGAGAGACAGACACGGATGAATGCATTTTTTATGGGAGAGAGAGAGAGAGACGGATGTATGCATTTTTTATTTGTGTGTGAGAGAGAGAGAGAGAGAGAGAGAGAGAGAGAGAGACAGACACGGATGAATGCATTTTTTATGGGAGAGAGACACGGATGTATATATTTTTTATTTGAGAGAGACACACAGACACGGATGTATACATATATATACCTACATACACTCAGAACACTCCGGCTCCGACTTACCGTTCCTGCTTTGGGATCTGCGACGCAAACGCAACAAGGATTTTCAAGCAGCACTCGCCTTTTATAGCCTCCGCGACTGTGATGTCACCGCTGCCCAAACGCCCCGCCCACATTTTGTCACCATGGTTACATGTAAACAGTCGAGCAGCATCAGGTTTTTACTGTAAATGAATGAATTCCCAGACAGTATCAGTCGCTGGATCCGCTCAATCTATGGTAAACGGCCACCTCAACTCCAGTGACCAACAGTGATGTAATATATAATCTTAGCTAAAGACTAAATATATATATATATATATATATATATATATATATATATAAAATAATAAATAGATCCTTAAATTAACATTGAGTCTGAGACTTCCGGTGTGGCGCAGCATGGTGTAGCCGTGTTTTTGCAGCTCTCCACCGATCGGAGTTTTATTTTAATGTTTTGAGGCTCGTTTTCACTTCTTGGTTGGTTTGTCACTGCACTTAATGTCTTTGTGAACTTTGTGGACTTGTTTGGTGGACATTATGCCTCCAAAAGCCGCTAAAGCTACCAAAGATCCCGGTCCCTCTCAGCTGCTTATACGGCCAGCTCTCCAACACACAGCCTCGCCGTCGAGAGCCGTTACTCACCCTACGGCTAAGTACCTCACTCCGGTTGAGACGCTGGTGTGATGAGCTGGAGTCCAGGTCTCGCCACCAGAACATCAGGATCGTCGGTGTCCCAGAGGGGGAGACGATCTCGCTCACCAGCTCTGCAGTGTCAGAGTTGCTGCGGCAGGCCTTTGACTTGGACAAAGCTCCTGCACTGTAAACCCTAACAAGTTAAGTTTACTCAAATTATTTGAGGTAATTCGTTGAATTAAGTTTCGAAACTCAGTTTTTTTTGTAATTTGTAAAACTGTCTTTAAATTCAACAGACAAACCCTAAGTAATTGACACTCAATATGTACTGGACCTGTAACTTAACTTTTTAAGTCATAGTAACTATTGCACAACTGATCTAACTTGCTTGTGTAAGTTTATTGCAATTATTATAAAAACTCATCAAAATACGCACATCGTACTGGTTTTATACCCAGAATATTCTAAATTCAGGTGGCACTAATATTACAACTGCAAAAACATCCAAATTACATAAAGTCAATGGTATCAAATCTTATTTATTGGAAAAGAGCAGCAGTTTCATAAAACTGAAAAAGGTAAAAGCAACTCACAAAGCTCCAAGTTGTGCAAATGTTAACCTTAAAAACATTTGGTTGATTTTACACTTTACTTCAAATTAAACTTCAAAGTGAACAACCTGGAAAATTAATCAATTCTGGTGCAATCACAACATAACCCACAAGATCTGTAGTGTTGCATATCTGGTACAGACATTTAATATACTGAGCCTTTTATCTGTCATTCCAGGAACTGTGTATAATCGTCAAAATAAGACAGTGTTGATATACAGCCTCATTTATTCGTA